>NC_060180.1:36106432-36158932 GCF_021184085.1 Oncorhynchus gorbuscha | reverse complement strand
TGTGTGTGTGTGTGTGTGTGTGTGTGTGTGTGTGTGTGTGTGTGTGTGTGTGTGTGTGTGTGTGTGTGTGTGTGTGTGTGTGTGTGTGTGTGTGTGTGTGTGTCTGCAGGATCTATCAAAGAGCAAGCTGTGAAAAGGAATTCTCAGAGGTTTCACAGAGGGGTGTCTTCATCCCATACAGCTTGTTTAGACGTAGTAGTAGAGACAGTTTACTACCTTCGTCCCGTCTGTTTCGTCCCTCTGCTGGACCAGTTGGCAGGCAGACTTTACTACGACACGTAACAGTTAGAGGAAGAAGGTCTCTCTCGCTCTCTTTTCCTCTCCCTCCATCCCTCTCTTCCTCTGAGGTGAGGCTAGTGACAGACGTGGTAGCGGAGAGAGGCACGGGGCTCTACTCCCCCCCCCCCTGCCTGAGGAAATGAATTATTGAGAGTGATGAACTGAAAATAACATGAAGGAGGAGAGGAAGAGGGCGATGAAGACTCACCCTCCACTCGCTCTCTTCCTCTCTCGACCGTGGGACTGGGCGATGAGGGGAAAGTTTGCTCAGTGTGTGTGTGTTTTTATGAGAGTGACGGCGTCGTAAAATATTTACCGTAGTCTATCTCACGTGGTGAGAGAGAGGGACTACGCAGCAAACCTCCTCTCCTAATCTCCCCCTCTGTCTCTCTCTATCCCTTTCTCTCTCTATACCTCACTTTCTCTCTCTCTCTTTTCTTTAGCTCACTTGCTTTCCCTGTCAACCGCTCTCCCTTTCCCTCTTGTTTACGCTTTCTCTTCCTGTCTGTGTCGTACACACACACACACACACACACACACACACACACACACACACACACACACACACACACACACACACACACACACACACACACACACACACACACACACACACACACACACACACACACACACACACACACACAGACCCCCCCCACACACACACACACACACAGGCACACAGGCACACACCACACACACAGGCACACACATACACACAGACACCCCCCCCTCAATTTAATCTGTTTTTAGACTGGCTGATAATAGCCTCAGTGGGAATGCATGAAATTAGTCTGTGATCAGCTAAGGTTACCCCTCGGTAAGTGAGTGGGTGTTTTTATGTATCTGTGTGTGTAAGTGTGTTTGTTTTTAATTGCACTTAATTTCCTTCTCTTCACTCCACATGTTATTTCTTTCTCTAACTCACTCGCTCTTTCGCTCTCTTGTTGTGTGTGTGTGTGTGTGTGTGTGTGTGTGTGTGTGTGTGTGTGTGTGTGTGTGTGTGTGTGTGTGTGTGTGTGTGTGTGTGTGTGTGTGTGTGTGTGTGTGTGTGTGTGTGTGTGTGTGTGTGTGTGTTCGCGCTGGTGCCCCTGTCACTGCGAAATAAAATAAATATTTGTGCAGGAGCTCTGGCAAAGGTCAGGGTCAAAGTATGACACCCAATGGGAAATGAGACACACACACACAATTCCATAGATTAACCCTGAAGGTTATCACACACAATTCCATAGATCAACCCTGAAGGCTGTCTGTGTGTGTGTGTGTGTGTAGGTGTGTGTGTGTGTGTTTGTGTGCGTGCGTGCGTGCGCGTGTTCTTACAGGCCTGCATACGTCCGTGTGTGTATGACTGGTGCTGAGCTTCAAAGTTCCCCTTGACCAGTCCCTGTAATTGGACAGCATCCAGGGGACTGAGAGCAAATCAGAGCAGGGATTGGAGTGTGCTCATGTGTTTCACATACTTTTGGATTTGACAGACCGCGTCAGTCTGCATGTGTTACTGCCTCGTGTATGTCGTCAAAAAACTAGACGTCTGCATGTTGGTGTTTGTGTGTATCAGAAAGGCTCAAGTTTGACCTCATGGGTGAAAGGTTAAAGGTCAGCCTGGTTTTATCCATCTGTCTCCCTCAGCTCTGATGAAAGACGATAACAATCTCTTGCTTTAGGAGTCCCTCTGGGTGTCAACAAATGCCAAAACGTTTTCGCACTCGCTTTCTTCCTTTCTTCCTGACACTATTTCGCTTTCAAATTCTCGTTCTTTTATTTTCTGTCTCTCTTACTCTCTCTTTCACACATGCCCACACAGACACACACTTGTTCTGGTCCACTGTGCTGGGCCCGGGGCAGAGGGTGGAGGGAAGAGGGGTGAGAGTGTATTTGGGAGGATTAGACACGGTGGGTTGGTTATTAGGATTCTAACTCCTCAGATTAGGGATTAAAGATTAGGGTGGAGAGCGAGAGGCTCAGGGTGGAGTGACTCATCGTGCTGATGACTCTGTTCCACCCAGACAGAAAGACATATACTTACTTGTCAACCACGCCTCACACACACGTTATGATCTTCTATCTTCATGGGGACCTACAATTGATTTCTATTCAAAAATCCTATTTTCCCATAACCCCTAACCCTGTAAACCATAACCATAACCCTTAACCATATCCCTAACCTTAACCCAAACGCTAAACCTATCCCATAACCCTAAACATAACACTAACCCTTACCATATCCCCAACCTTAACCCTAAACCTAACTCCTAACCCTAAACCCTAACCACGAGCCCCTTACCCTAATTCTAACCCTAACCCGAATCGTAAACCTAAGCCCTAAACTTAAAATAGCCTTTGTCCTCATGGGGACGTGGGAAATGTCCCCACAGGGGAGAATGTTTCTTGTTTTACTACCCTTAAGTGGAATTTGGGGAATTTCAGGTCCCCAAAAGGATAAAATAAACAATGACCCAACACACACAGACACTCACACCCACAAGCACATACATAGACAAATAGTAGTAGAAGTGGGAATGCAATTTATTGTGATTTTGGTGGAAATCTTCTTTTTTTTTTACCCCCTTTTCTCCCCAATTTCGTGGTATCCAATTGTTATAGTAGCTACTATCCTGTCTCATCGCTACAACTCCCATACGGGCTCGGGAGAGACGCAGGTTGAAAGCCATGCGTCTTCCGATACACAACCCAACCAAGCCGCACTGCTTCTTAACACAGCGCGCATCCAACCTGGAAGCCAGCCGCACCAATGTGTTGAAGGAAACACCGTGTACCTGGCCACCATGGTTAGCGCACACTGCGCCCGGCCCACCACAGGAGTCGCTGGTGCGCGATGAGACTAGGACACCCCTACCGACCAAGCCCTCCATAACTCGGACGACGCTAGGCCAATTGTGCGTCGCCCCACGGACCTCCCGGTCGCGGCCGGTTACGGCAGAGCCTGGGCGCGAACCAAGGGACTCTGATGGCACAGCTGGCGCTGCAGTACAGCGCCCTTAACCACTGCACCACCCGGGAGGCCCCTTGGTGGAATTCTTGCTACGTCATGTACTCTGTATGTCTGTACTGCATAATAGCCTGTCCCATGTCTGTACTGCATTACAACCTGTCCTATGTCGGTACTGCATAAAATAACCTGTCCTATGTCTGTACTGCACAATAACCTGTCCCATGTCTGTACTGCATAATAACTTGTCCTATGTCGGTACTGCATAAAACCTGTCCCATGTCTGTACTGCATAATAACCTGTCCTATGTCTGTACTGCACAATAACCTGTCCCATGTCTGTACTGCATAATAACCTGTCCTATGTCGGCACTGCATAATAGCCTGTCCCATGTCTGTACTGCATAATAACCTGTCCTATGTCGGCACTGCACAATAACCTGTCCCATGTCTGTACTGCATAATAACCTGTCCTATGTCGGTAATGCATAATAGCCTGTCCCATGTCTGTACTGCATAATAACCTGTCCTATGTCTGTACTGCACAATAACCTGTCCCATGTCTGTACTGCATAATAACCTGTCCTATGTCGGCACTGCACAATAACCTGTCCCATGTCTGTACTGCATAATAACCTGTCCTATGTCGGTAATGCATAATAGCCTGTCCCATGTCTGTACTGCACAACAACCTGTCCCATGTCTGTACTGCATAATAACCTGTCCTATGTCGGTAATGCATAATAGCCTGTCCCATGTCTGTACTGCACAATAACCTGTCCCATGTCTGTACTGCATAACAACCTGTCCTATGTCGGTAATGCATAATAGCCTGTCCCATGTCTGTACTGCATAATAACCTGTCCTATGTCGGCACTGCATAATAACCTGTCCTATGTCTGTACTGCATAATAACCTGTCCCATGTCTTTACTGCACATTAACCTGGCCTATGTCTGTACTGCACAACAACCTGTCCTATGTCTGTACTGCACAATAACCTGTCCTATGTCGCTGCTGCATTATAACCTGGCCTATGTAGGTACTGCGTAAATACCTGGCCTATGATTGTACTGCGTAGTAAACTGGCCTATGTCTGTACTGCATAATAACTGTCCTAAGACAGAGTTGTTTATCCAACGACCAGAGTGCATGTTTACCCTCTGAAGATTTGTTTCAGACACACACACACACACACTTTTAGACCTGTCGAATCCGATCTTGTCAGATTTCTCCACTGACGCTTGATGTATCAATTTTTAAATGGGTAAGCCTGAACAGGTCCCTGGATAGCCCACACATGGGTTTAACACACAGACAATGACATGCACACACACACACACACACACACGCACGCACGCACGCATGCTCGCACGCACGCACGCACGCACGCACGCACGCACGCACACACACACACACACACACACACACACACACACACACACACACACACACACACAGTGACACACACACACACAGTGACACACACAAACACACACAGTGACACACACAAACACACACAGTGACACACACACACAGTGACACACACAAACACACACAGTGACACACACACATTGCTATCTAATTCGAGGGAGCTGCGCGGTATTTAAAGGGGGACAGGAAAGGGGCTCCATCTTGAAAGTGTGTTGCCATGGTGACCATTATGGTGCTCATCTCCCCTGGGCCAGAGAGCTTTTTTTTTACACAACTTCTCTTCATGGAGCGCAACACACACACGCCTGGCATGCACACACACTCAACACAATGCACAAACTCACATATACGAACACACAAACTCGCATCGAAGAGAAACGGAAGCATAGAAAATGAAGGGAAGGAGGGGTAGAAACATATTAGAGGCTGAGAGACGTGAAGCCCCTTGAGGCCGTGCCGTAGTTCTGACGGCCGATTCGGTGGAAATCTGTCCGCTGTCCACTGGGTGCAGATGGGTGGCGTTATTGTTGTGTTGTTTTCTGATGGCCTCCGTGAGAGAGCAGCCTCTCTGAATCCAACATGATTGGGGTTCAGCGTGGTGTGATGATGTGGGGTCAGACTGGCCAACCTACAAAGGCCAAGTTTATAATGCAGTTCATAAACACACGGCTGTTGTTGTCTGGCACTGGTTAGTCAACCCAGATACCCTAACTACCATTACACTAGAGTCTGTCAGCTTACTCGTAGTGAATATTCTCTCAATATTTTACACTCTCCTTATTTCTTTGTTTCGCTCTCTCTCTCTCTCTCTCTCTCTCTCTCTCTCTCTCTCTCTCTCTCTCTCTCTCTCTCTCTCTCATTCATTTTTTTAAAAACATTTTATTTCAATTTTATTTCACCTTTATTTAACCAGGTAGGCCAGTTGAGAACACCTTTATTTAACCACGTAGGCCAGTTGAGAACACCTTTATTTAACCAGGTAGGCCAGTTGAGAACACCTTTATTTAACCACGTAGGCCAGTTGAGAACACCTTTATTTAACCACGTAGGCCAGTTGAGAACACATTTATTTAACCATGTAGGCCAGTTGAGAACACCTTTATTTAACCACGTAGGCCAGTTGAGAACACCTTTATTTAACCAGGTAGGCCAGTTGAGAACACCTTTATTTAACCACGTAGGCCAGTTGAGAACACCTTTATTTAACCAGGTAGGCCAGTTGAGAACATCTTTATTTAACCATGTAGGCCAGTTGAGAACACCTTTATTTAACCACGTAGGCCAGTTGAGAACACCTTTATTTAACCACGTAGGCCAGTTGAGAACACCTTTATTTAACCAGGTAGGCCAGTTGAGAACACCTTTATTTAACCACGTAGGCCAGTTGAGAACACCTTTATTTAACCAGGTAGGCCAGTTGAGAACACCTTTATTTAACCACGTAGGCCAGTTGAGAACACCTTTATTTAACCACGTAGGTCAGTTGAGAACACCTTTATTTAACCAGGTAGGCCAGTTGAGAACACCTTTATTTAACCAGGTAGGCCAGTTGAGAACACCTTTATTTAACCAGGTAGGCCAGTTGAGAACACCTTTATTTAACCACGTAGGCCAGTTGAGAACACCTTTATTTAACCACGTAGGCCAGTTGAGAACACCTTTATTTAACCAGGTAGGCCAGTTGAGAACACCTTTATTTAACCACATAGGCCAGTTGAGAACACCTTTATTTAACCAGGTAGGCCAGTTGAGAACACCTTTATTTAACCACGTAGGCCAGTTGAGAACACCTTTATTTAACCACGTAGGCCAGTTGAGAACACCTTTATTTAACCACGTCGGCCAGTTGAGAACACCTTTATTTAACCACGTCGGCCAGCTGAGAACACCTTTATTTAACCACGTAGGCCAGTTGAGAACACCTTTATTTAACCACGTAGGCCAGTTGAGAACACCTTTATTTAACCACGTAGGCCAGTTGAGAACACCTTTATTTAACCACGTAGGCCAGTTGAGAAAACCTTTATTTAACCACGTAGGCCAGTTGAGAACACCTTTATTTAACCACGTAGGCCAGTTGAGAACACCTTTATTTAACCATGTAGGCCAGTTGAGAACACCTTTATTTAACCACGTAGGCCAGTTGAGAACACCTTTATTTAACCAAGTAGGCCAGTTGAGAACATCTTTATTTAACAAATCAAATCAAATCAAATTTATTTATATAGCCCTTCGTACATCAGCTGATATCTCAAAGTGCTGTACAGAAACCCAGCCTAAAACCCCAAACAGCAAACAATGCAGGTGTAAAAGCACGGTGGCTAGGAAAAACTCCCTAGAAAGGCCAAAACCTAGGAAGAAACCTAGAGAGGAACCGGGCTATGTGGGGTGGCCAGTCCTCTTCTGGCTGTGCCGGGTAGAGATTATAACAGAACATGACCAAGATGTTCAAATGTTCATAAATGACCAGCATGGTCAAATAATAATAAGGCAGAACAGTTGAAACTGGAGCAGCAGCACAGTCAGGTGGACTGGGGACAGCAAGGAGCCATCATGTCAGGTAGTCCAGGTAGTTAACCACATAGGCCAGTTGAGAACACATTTATTTAACCAGGTAGGCCAGTTGAGAACACCTTTATTTAACCATGTAGGCCAGTTGAGAACAAGTTCTCATTTACAACTGTGACCTGACCAAGATAAAGCAAAGCAGTGTGACACAAACAACAACACAGAGTTACACATGGAGTAAACAAACATACAGTCAATAACACAATAGAAAACGTCTATATACAGTGTGTGCAAATGTCGTAAGGAGGTAAAGCAATAAATAGGCCAATAGTAGTGAAGTAATTACAATTTAGCAAGTTAACACTGGAGTGATAGATGTGCAGATGATGATGTGCAAGTAGAAATACTGGTGTGCAAAAGAGCAAAAAAGTAAATAAAACAATATGGGGATGAGGTAGGCAGTTGGATGGGCTATTTACAGATGGGCTGTGTACAGCTGCAGCGATCGGTAAGCTGCTCGGATAGCTGATGCTTAAAGTTAGTGAGGGAGATATAAGTCTCCAACTTCAGCCATTTTTTTTTTATTGCAAATCGTTCCAGTCACTGGCAATTTAAGGGCTTTGTTAGCAACGGGAACATATATTTAAATTGCCAAAGCAAGTGGAATAGATATCAAACAAAAGTGAAATGAACAATTTAAAAAATAGCAGTTAACATTACACTCATAAAAGTTCCAAAATAATACAGACATTTCACACACACACACACACACACACACACACACACACACACACACACACACACACACACACACACACACACACACACACACACACACACACACACACACACACACACACACACACACACACACACACACACACACACACACACACACACACACACACACACACACACACACACACACACACACACACACACACACACACACACACACACACACACACACACCAGGCAGTCGGTAGTATTCAGAGGTTGCTGTTTGATGTGACCTTTCCTCCGAGCCACAGGAGAAGACTGCTCTCGTCTGGATCTCTGAATGATTCACTGTGGGATCGATTACCTGCCTTAAAGTGGCATGACAACGGGTCTGTTTTCCGGTGGAATGGTAAGCTTACGGTTAGCGGTTGACATCACAGGTGTGGCCAGAAGAAAAGTGTTGCATCTCCTTAAGAACACACACACACACAGGGTGCGTAATTGTCTTTATTAGCTGTAGTATATCATATCAAACTATCGATCGTCACGGACACAGACTCCAGTCGCTGTATGAATATTTAATAAGACGAGCCTCTTACAGATACTGGATCTGAGACACACACAGATCTGAGATGAATCGCCTCTTTAGCATTACCCCGTACACACTAATCACACCCACGCTGTGCATGTATCAACCCACTCACCTGACCTCAGTTTCCCATACGGAGAGAAACAGACAGGCCTACATTTCAAGTTCAAAAAGCAAAAACTTATTGTAGTTCCAGGAGAATCAAACTTGTGTCTCTGTTTTTAGATCCTCAGGAGCTGCTGTGAGTGTGTCTCTGGCTTATCCACCTGTACCTTGCCCGTATTTTAGGCAAATCATTAATCATAGGGGAGCAAAGTCTACTGGCACAATCCTCAATGGACACTGTGTGTGTGTGTGTGTCTGTCTGTGTGTGTGTGCCAGAGAGAGAAAAAATTCTCTAGGGTCCTTTGCTCTCCTTCCTCCCATGTCAGCTCTCGGCTCCCATGGCTAGGTGTGTGTGTGTGTCTTCTGTCAGCGGTTGGCGAGGCTGCGGAGCAGCATGGAAAAGCGGCTTTTCTCCTGGGATCTTTTCTTTCCGGAGAGTTCTGCTTCTGGAACAGGGACATAAAGGACCTCGAAGTTGCAGACAGACAGACAGACAGACAGACAGACAGACAGACAGACAGACAGACAGACAGACAGACAGACAGACAGACAGACAGACAGACAGACAGACAGACAGACAGACAGACAGACAGACAGACAGACAGACAGACAGACAGACAGACAGACAGACAGACAGACAGACAGACAGACAGACAGACAGGGGGCCTCGCGCCAAGCCGGGCGTCCTTACAGCTGCCTGATCAAAACCTACTAAGGCTGTGTAGACTGAAACTACTGTCCTCTGCACTGATGTGTGTGTTTGTGTGTGTGTGTGTGTGGGGTTGTGTGTGTCTGGGCTTTATACTTGCCAGAGCAGAATGGGCCAAGGTCCCTTCTCTGCTCCCCTCTTCGCTGATACACGGAAAAATACACACACACACAGTGCTAACGTCCATGGGGGATTGTGCTAGGGGACTTAGCTCCTCTATGATTAATGATTTGCCTAAATATGGCTGATTTTCCTAAATACAGGTGGAGAAGTCAGAGAGACCAAAGAGTGGAACGACTAAGTTAAAGAAGATGAGTGATTTACGAAATATACAAAATGAGTAGTATTTTTAGGCCCTTTTATTAAACAATTTAGTTTAGCACATGGTGTCCTATCTATTCTTTTTTTGTCCACTTTATCCCCTCTATTTCTATTCTTCTGTAAATTTCTCCTGCTCTCTCTAGTTCTTCTGTCTTTTCTCCTGCTCTCTCTAGTTCTTCTGTCTTTTCTCCTGCTCTCTCTAGTTCTTCTGTCTTTTCTCCTGCTCTCTCTAGTTCTTCTGTCTTTTGTCCTGCTCTCTCTAGTTCTTCTGTCTTTTGTCCTGCTCTCTCTAGTTCTTCTGTCTTTTCCCCTGCTCTCTCTAGTTCTTCTGTCTTTTGTCCTGCTCTGTCTAGTTCTTCTGTCTTTTCTCCTGCTCTCTCTAGTTCTTCTGTCTTTTCTCCTGCTCTCTCTAGTTCTTCTGTCTTTTCCCCTGCTCTCTCTAGTTCTTCTGTCTTTTCTCCTGCTCTCTCTAGTTCTTCTGTCTTTTCCCCTGCTCTCTCTAGTTCGTCTGTCTTTTCTCCTGCTCTCTCTAGTTCTTCTGTCTTTTCTCCTGCTCTCTCTAGTTCTTCTGTCTTTTCCCCTGCTCTCTCTAGTTCTTCTGTCTTTTCTCCTGCTCTCTCTAGTTCTCCTGTCTTTTCCCCTGCTCTCTCTAGTTCTTCTGTCTTTTGTCCTGCTCTCTCTAGTTCTTCTGTCTTTTCCCCTGCTCTCTCTAGTTCTTCTCTCTTTTCTCCTGCTCTCTCTAGTTCTTCTGTCTTTTCTCCTGCTCTCTAGTTCTTCTGTCTTTTCTCCTGCTCTCTCTAATTCTTCTGTCTTTTCTCCTGCTCTCTCTAGTTCTTCTGTCTTTCCCCCTGCTCTCTCTAGTTCTCCTGTCTTTTCCCCTGCTCTCTCTAGTTCTTCTGTCTTTTCTCCTGCTCTCTCTAGTTCTTCTGTCTTTTCTCCTGCTCTCTCTAGTTCTTCTGTCTTTTTTCCTGCTCTCTCTAATTCTTCTGTCTTTTCTCCTGCTCTCTCTAGTTCTTCTGTCTTTCCCCCTGCTCTCTCTAGTTCTCCTGTCTTTTCCCCTGCTCTCTCTAGTTCTTCTGTCTTTTCTCCTGCTCTCTCTAGTTCTTCTGTCTTTTCTCCTGCTCTCTCTAGTTATTCTGTCTTTTCTCTTGCTCTCTCTAGTTCTTCTGTCTTTTCTCCTGCTCTCTCTAGTTCTTCTGTCTTTTCTCCTGCTCTCTCTAGTTCTTCTGTATTTTCTCCTACTCTCTCTAGTTCTTCTGTCTTTTCTCCTGCTCTCTCTAGTTCTTCTGTCTTTTCCCCTGCTCTCTCTAGTTCTTCTGTCTTTTCCCCTGCTCTCTCTAGTTCTTCTGTCTTTTCCCCGGCTCTCTCTAGTTCTTCTGTCTTTTCTCCTGCTCTCTCTAGTTCTTCTGTCTTTTCTCCTGCTCTCTAGTTCTTCTGTCTTTTTTCCTGCTCTCTCTAATTCTTCTGTCTTTTCTCCTGCTCTCTCTAGTTCTTCTGTCTTTCCCCCTGCTCTCTCTAGTTCTCCTGTCTTTTCCCCTGCTCTCTCTAGTTCTTCTGTCTTTTCTCCTGCTCTCTCTAGTTCTTCTGTCTTTTATCCTGCTCTCTCTAGTTCTTCTGTCTTTTTTCCTGCTCTCTCTAATTCTTCTGTCTTTTCTCCTGCTCTCTCTAGTTCTTCTGTCTTTCCCCCTGCTCTCTCTAGTTCTCCTGTCTTTTCCCCTGCTCTCTCTAGTTCTTCTGTCTTTTCTCCTACTCTCTCTAGTTCTTCTGTCTTTTCTCCTGCTCTCTCTAGTTCTTCTGTCTTTTCTCCTGCTCTCTCTAGTTCTTCTGTCTTTTCTCCTGCTCTCTCTAGTTCTTCTGTCTTTTCTCTTGCTCTCTCTAGTTCTCCTGTCTTTTCCCCTGCTCTCACTAGTTCTTCTGTCTTTTATCCTGCTCTCTCTAGTTCTTCTGTCTTTTATCCTGCTCTCTCTAGTTCTTCTGTCTTTTATCCTGCTCTCTCTAGTTCTTCTGTCTTTTATCCTGCTCTCTCTAGTTCTCCTGTCTTTCCCCCTGCTCTCTCTAGTTCTTCTGTCTTTTATCCTGCTCTCTCTAGTTCTTCTGTCTTTTATCCTGCTCTCTCTAGTTCTTCTGTCTTTTATCCTGCTCTCTCTAGTTCTTCTGTCTTTTATCCTGCTCTCTCTAGTTCTTCTGTCTTTTCTCCTGCTCTCTCTAGTTCTTCTGTCTTTTCTCCTGCTCTCTCTAGTTCTTCTGTCTTTTATCTCCTGCTCTCTCTAGTTCTTCTGTCTTTTCTCCTGCTCTCTCTAGTTCTTCTGTCTTTTATCCTGCTCTCTCTAGTTCTTCTGTCTTTTTCTTCTGTCTTTTATCCTGCTCTCTCTAGTTCTTCTGTCTTTTCCCTGCTTCTGTCTCTCTAGTTCTTCTGTCTTTTCCCCTGCTCTCTCTAGTTCTTCTGTCTTTTCTCCTGCTCTCTCTAGTTCTTCTGTCTTTTCTCCTGCTCTCTCTAGTTCTTCTGTCTTTTCTCCTGCTCTCTCTAGTTCTTCTGTCTTTTCTCCTGCTCTCTCTAGTTCTTCTGTCTTTTCTCCTGCTCTCTCTAGTTCTTCTGTCTTTTCTCCTGCTCTCTCTAGTTCTTCTGTCTTTTCTCCTGCTCTCTCTAGTTCTTCTGTCTTTTCTCTTGCTCTCTCTAGTTCTTCTGTCTTTTCTCCTGCTCTCTCTAGGTCTTCTGTCTTTTCTCCTGCTCTCTCTGTCAGGACCCGGTTACAAACCCGGGTCTCCGGAGTGAGAAACAGTCACTTAACCAACTGAGCCACGAATAGTCGGCAGAACCCAGAAGATGAGGCAGACACAGCAGTACTTCAACACTGTATTTAATGAAGTAAAAAAGTGAAGTCCTTCAGGAAAACATGTAACTCCACAACCTCAAAAGGAATTCCACAAAAACAAAGGTAATCCTCCAAGACAAAAAGGAAAATCCACAAGGTGGTAGGTATAGCATAAAAAGCCTCAAAAGATACTCAAAAATAAATAAACAAGAACAAAAAACAGAATTCCACAAGAGAGTCCACCGGGATCAACAAGAGTACACAGAATACTAGGGCTGGGTGCTAACATACAAACACAGAGCAAATAACTGAGGAAAACTAAGGGTTTAAATACAATCAGGGGAAACGAGGCACAGGTGCAAATAATAATGGGGATCAAGGGAAAACAAAAGGTCAAAAAGCACAATGGGGGCATCTAGTGACCAAAAACCGGAACAACCCTGGCCAAATCCTGACAGAATCCCCCCCCTAGGAACGGCTCCTGACGTTCCTACCAGCTCTCTCGGGGTGGAGGGCCCTGAACTGACGAATGAGGTCAGGGTCCAGTATGTCTTTGGCAGGAACCCAGGAGCGCTCCTCGGGACCGTAGCCTTCCCAGTCCACCAGATACTGCCAGGACCGCTGCACCCGGCGGGAATCCAGTATCCGATGGACGGTATAAGCCGGCTGGCCTCCAATGACACGAGGTGGAGGGAGAGGTCTGTCTGCCGGGACAAGGGGAGAAAAAACAACATGTTTTAATAAGGAAATGTGAAACGTGGGATTAATCTTAAGGGATCTGGGTAAGTGTAGGCGATAAGAAACTGGGTTAACTCTCCTGGCAACCTTAAAGGGACCGATGTATTTTTGGGACAGCTTGCGAGACTCCACCCGTAGTGGTAAGTCTCTTGTGGAGAGCCAGACTCTCTGGCCGGGGCGCAGGTTAGGCCCGGGACAGCGACGTCTGTTGGCTTGTTGTTGGTACCTCTGTGAGGAACGCATAAGATTAAGACGGGTCTTCCTCCACATAAGCCGACAGCGTCTGACGAACTTCAAGGCTGAAGGCACTCTGACTTCTGCCTCCTGGTCCGGGAACAATGGAGGGGCTTAGCCAAACTGACACTCGTGCGGGGACATACCAGTGGAGGAGGAGCGCAAGGTGTTGTGCGCGTATTCGGCCCAAACAATGAAGGACGACCATGTGGACGGGTTGTTACGAGTCATACATCGGAGGGTGGTTTCCAGCTCTTGATTCATCCTCTCTATTTGGCCATTGGACTCCGGATGGTACCCTGAAGATAGACTGGCAGAAGCCCCCATGAGTTGGCAAAAGGCCTTCCAAAACCTTGAGGCGAACTGGGGACCTCTGTCAGAAACCATATCTTGAGGAATGCCGAAGACTCGGAACACATGATTAATTACCAACTCAGCCGTTTCCTTGGCAGAAGGTAACTTAGTCAGAGGGACGAACCTGGCCGCCTTTGAAAACCTGTCGATTATGACTAGGACAGTAGTATTGCCATGGGATGGAGGAAGGCCAGTAATAAAGTCCAACGAGATATGGGACCAGGGTCTGTGGGGAACAGGTAAAGGGTGAAGGAGTCCTTGAGGGCGGAGGTGAGAAGATTTGCCCTGGCAGCACACGGGGCAGGCATTGACGAAAGTGGCAACGTCTTCTCTTATGGTAGGCCACCAGAACTTACGCTGGATGAACTCCAAGGTGCGACCTACGCCCGGGTGACAGGTGAGGCGAGAGGAGTGCCCCCACAGAAGGACCTGAGTCCTCACTGCCTTGGGGACAAACAACCGATTGGCAGGACCTCCTTTCGGGTCCGGTTCGATAGCTTGAGCTCGTCTCACGGTATCCTCAACTTGCCACGAGATCGGAGCCACGATCTTAGCAGCAGGAAGGACAGGCATGTCCGTGTCATCTCGAATGGCAGGAGCGTAGACTCGGGACAGGGCATCCGGTTTGAGATTCTTCGACCCGGGCCGATAGGTGAGGATAAACTGGAATCGATTGAAGAAAAGAGACCATCTAGCTTGTCTAGAGTTCAACCGCTTCGCCTGCTGGATATACTCCAGATTTTTGTGGTCCGTAAGCACTTGAAACGGGTGAGAAGCCCCCTCGAGCCAGTGTCTCCATTCCTTCAATGCCATCTTAACCGCTAGGAGTTCACGATCCCCCACATCGTAGTTCCTCTCAGCTGGGGTAAGCCGGTGTGAGAAGAAAGCGCACGGATGAAGCTTCTTGTCTTCACCCCTCTGAGACAGGACAGCTCCAACACCAACCTCTGAGGCGTCTACCTCCACCACAAACGGTTCATCCGTAGTCGGTAGTATCAGGATGGGAGCAGAGAGGACGAGCTGCCTGAGTCCTTGGAAGGCCGTCTCAGCTTCTCTTCCCCACAAAAACCTTGCATTGCCACCCTTGGTTAAAGCTGAGAGAGGGGCTGCCACCAAGCTGAAGTTCTTGATTAACTTGTGGTAAAAGTTAGTGAAGCCCAGGAAATGCTGAACTTCCTTAACGGATTTGGGGGTGGGCCAATCCGCTACCGCCCCTACCTTCCTGGGGTCCATTTGGACTCGACCGGGTTCCACTACAAATCCCAGGAATTGTACTCGGGATGAATGGAATTCACATTTTTCCAGCTTAACGTACAGATGGCTGTCTAGGAGGCGTTTGAGTACTTGTCTGACATGCTTTGTGTGTTCTTGAAGAGAGCTCGAAAAGATGAGGATGTCATCCAAGTAAACGAACACAAATATGTTAAGCATATCCCTAAGCACATCGTTTATGAGCGCTTGGAACACCGCTGGGGCGTTGGTCAGGCCGAAGGGCATCACCAAGTATTCATAGTGACCAGTAGGCGTGTTGAAAGCGGTCTTCCACTCGTCACCAGGTCTGATCCGCACAAGATGGTATGCGTTCCGCAGGTCAAGCTTAGTGAAAACAACTGCTTCCTGGAGCAGCTCGAAGGCTGTGGCCATAAGGAAAACAAAAGGTCAAAAAGCACAATGGGGGCATCTAGTGACCAAAAACCGGAACAACCCTGGCCAAATCCTGACACTCTCTAGTTCGTCTGTCTTTTCTTCTGCTCTCTCCTTTCCTCTCGCCTGTTTTATTTAGCTGGTTAATGTGTATTTTTTGGATATTGTGGCATTTAGGCCATTTCTTGGTATATGTGTGTGTGATTGTATATTACTATGTAATACACTACCTTTCAAAAGTTTTAGGACACCTACTCATTCAAGGGTTTTTCTTAATTTTTTACTATTTTCTACATTGCAGAATAATATTGAAGACATCAAAACGATGAAATAACACACATGGAATCGTGTAGTAACCCAAAAGTGTTAAACAAATCAACACATATTTTATATTTGGGATTCTTCAAAGTAGTCACCCTTTGACTTGATGACAGCTTTGCACACTCTTGGCCACTACTAAAGGCACCAATAATAAGAAGAGACTTCCTTGGGCCAAGAAACACAAGCAATGGACATTAGTCCGGTGGAAATCTGTCCTTTGGTCTAGAGGTCAAATGTGAGATTTTTGGTTCCAACCGCCGTGTCTTTGTGAGATGCGGTGTGGGTGAACGGATGATCTCCTTGTGTATTTCCCACCATAAAGCATGGAGGAAAAGGGGTTATGGTGTGGGGGTTATTTGCTGGTGTCACTGTGATTTATTTAGAATTCAAGGCACACTTAACCAGCATGGCTACCACAGCTTTCTGCAGTGATACGCCATCCCATTGTTTGGGCTTAGTGGGACTATAAGTTGTTTTTCAACAGGACAATGACCCAACACACCTCTAGGCAGTGTATTTTACCAAGAAGGAGGGCGATGGAGTGCTGCATCAGATGACCTGGCCTCCACAATCTGCTAACCTCAACCCAATTGAGATGGTTTGGGATGAGTCGGACCGCAGAGTGAAGGAAAAGCAGCCAACAAGTGCTCAGCATATGTGGGAACTCCTGTTGGAAATGCATTCCAGGTGAAGCTGGTTGAGAGAATGCCAAGAGTGGGCAAATTGTCATCATGGCAAAGGGTGGCTATTTGAAGAATCTCAAATAGAAAATATATTTAGACTTGTTGTAACCCAAAAAGTGTTACTACATGATTCCATATGGGTTATTTCATAGTTTTGATGTCGTCACTATTTTTTGACAATGTAGAAAATAGTAAAAAAATAAAGGAAAACCCTTGAATGATAAAACGTTTGACCGGTAGTGTGTGCGGTGTGTGTGCCTTTTTTCTGTGTGCGTTGAGAGGCATATGTAGCTCAGTTCCTAGAATTCCCAGAGCTGCAGGTCACTCTGGTGTGTGTGTGTTGGACTGTGTGTGTGTGACAAGGGTCATTTATGGCAGTGCCGAGGCGAACAACGCGTTGCTTGATTAAATCCATGACCTTCAGCACCGGCACACGCAATCCACACACACTCCGCATTCTTAACACACACACACTCGGCACACGTAATCAGCACCCAAAGGAATCTGTCATGGCATTGATCCATCTGCACACACACACACACACACACACACACACACACACACACACACACACACACACACACACACACACACACACACACACACACACACACACACACACACACACACACACACACACACACACACACACACACACACACACACACACACACACATCATATATGGAATTGCGCTTCCAAACACCCTCAATCTCCTGACAGTGGAAAGGGCCATTTACCCTCAGAGGAGTATAATCACCAAATGTACAATGCATTCAGTAGTGGCACATTTGAACCCAGTGTTATACCTTTCCAGGTTGTAGACATCACAGAAACATAGAAATAAAAGTCATTCTTTCCAGTAGAACTGTGGTGTTCTCATTTTGTAGCCTTGTGTTTTCCAGTTCCCCACTGCTGTCCTACCTTGTCGACCTGGTGTAGTGGCACATTTATTACCTTCTGTTCTCTCCTCTCTCCCCAGCGTGCAGACCGGGCTCCTACAAGGCCTCAGCGACTGACGCCTACTGCACAAAATGTCCGCCACATAGCTCCTCCCACCTGGAGAGAGCCTCCGAGTGTGTGTGTGAGAAAGGCTTCCACCGCGCGGAGACGGACCCGCGCTCCATGGCCTGCACACGTGAGCGGCACACACACACACGCACGCCAAAACATGCACAGACACTCACCGAGACACACTTGCAGACGAGCACAAGCACCAAACATCCACACACCTACTGTTTATTGGCATCCTCATTGTCATTGCCGCTTCTTTGACAGTAATGCCTTTTGTAAAAGCCTTTGATCACAGACAGCTCTCTAGATACATATCACTGCTCTTCGAGATCACTTTAATTGTCTGTCTGAGCTTACGGGGATCGTATTAGATGACACTGACACCATGACTCAATGATACTCTATGATACTCCCGACACGAGCTGATACTAGAGGTTCTGTCTGTCTGAATCCACCGGAGGTACCGGCAGGATGGGCACCGACCACCAACCACATCCTGACGCATCTCCCACACAGAGAGAGAGAGAGAGAGAGAGAGAGACGAGCTAGATAGATAGAAAGAGAGAGAGAGAGAGAGAGAGAGAGAGAGAGAGAGAGAGAGAGAGAGAGAGAGAGAGAGAGAGGATGGGGAGAGACATACACACACGTGTGGGAAGGAGTGAAACCCATTAGGAGGTTATGGTAGATCAAACGTATTAATCGTTGCAGCAGGTGTGATGTGACAGGGGATATGAGCTGGAAATGAGCAACAGCTCTCACAGATGTGTCACCTCGCCACACACACACACACACACACACACACACACACACACACACACACACACACACACACACACACACACACACACACACACACACACACACACACACACACACACACACACACACACACACACACACACACACACACACACACACACACACACACACACACACACACACACACACACACACACACACACAGGTACACATCTCTGTCGCCTACTCAATCTTCTCCTGTTCTATCTGTCTCTTTCTTTTACACGCTCTCTCTGCCTCTTATTTTTTTGTCTCTCGTCTCTCTCTCTCCGTCTCCCACTTTAAGGAGGTGATGAGGAGAGGAGCTTTTGGGGGTGGTTGAAAGGTGGGGAGAGGTGTTAGAAAGAGTTGGAAAAGGACTGAAATAGGGATGAGAGAGAAGGGTGGAAATGACCATTTGGGAGAGATGAGAAGAAGAACAGGGAGGAAAATACAGGGAGAGAGGAGAAGATGTGAGGGAGGAGGGAGCGGGGCGAGAGAGGAGAAGATGTGAGGGAGGAGGGAGAGGGGCGAGAGAGGAGAAGATGTGAGGGAGATACAGGGAGAGAGGAGAAGATGTGAGGGAGGAGGGAGAGGGGCGAGAGAGGAGAAGATGTGAGGGAGGAGGGAGAGGGGCGAGAGAGGAGAAGATGTGAGGGAGGAGGGAGAGGGCGATACAGAAGATGTGAGGGAGGAGGGAGAGGGCGAGAGAGGAGAAGATGTGAGGGAGATACAGGGAGAGAGGAGAAGATGTGAGGGAGGAGGGAGAGGGGCGAGAGAGGAGAAGATGTGAGGGAGAGGGAGAGGGGGCGAGAGAGGAGAAGATGTGAGGGAGGGGAGGGAGAGATGGAGGGAGATACAGGGAGAGGAGAAGATGTGAGGGATACAGGGAGAGGGAGAAGATGTGAGGGAGGGGGAGAGGGCGAGAGGAGAGATGTGAGGGAAGATGGGAGGGAGATACAGGGAGAGAGGAGAAGATGTGAGGGAGATAGAGGGAGAGAGGAGAAGATGTGAGGGAGGGAGAGGGAGAGAGGAGAAGATGTGAGGGAGGAGGGAGAGGGGCGAGAGAGGAAGATGTGAGGGAGGAGGGAGAGGGGCGAGAGAGGAGAAGATGTGAGGGAGATACAGGGAGAGAGGAGAAGATGTGAGGGAGGAGGGAGAGGGGCGAGAGAGGAGAAGATGTGAGGGAGGAGGGAGAGGGGCGAGAGAGGAGAAGATGTGAGGGAGATAGGGAGAGAGGAGAAGATGTGAGAAGATGGGAGGGGAGGATGGAGGGAGGAGGGAGAGGGGCGAGAGAGGAGAAGATGTGAGGGAGGAGGGGAGAGGGCGAGAGAGGAGAAGATGTGAGGGAGATACAGGGAGAGAGGAGAAGATGTGAGGGAGGAGGGAGAGGGGCGAGAGAGGAGAAGATGTGAGGGAGGAGGGAGAGGGCGAGAGAGGAGAAGATGTGAGGGAGATACAGGGAGAGAGGAGAAGATGTGAGGGATTAGGGAGAGGGGCGAGAGAGGAGAAGATGTGAGGGAGGAGGGAGAGGGGCGAGAGAGGAGAAGATGTGAGGGAGGAGGGAGAGGGCGATACAGAAGATGTGAGGGAGGAGGGAGATGGCGAGAGAGGAGAAGATGTGAGGGAGGAGGGAGAGGGCGAGAGAGGAGAAGATGTGAGGGAGGAGGGAGAGGGGCGAGAGAGGAGAAGATGTGAGGGAGGAAGATACAGGGAGAGAGGAGAAGATGTGAGGGAGGAGAGAGAGCGCGAGAGAGGGGCAGACATCAGGCTCCCTGTCACACATCATCCGCTGTCACCAGATTTACGGTAGACAGCCCCTATTACCCCCTGCCCTCCTCTCCCTGGCCCCCACCTGCTGCCCTTTACAGAGGCCTGCCACTGGGCAGCATGATCAGGAAAGGCCCAGGCTTTAGAGGCCCCCTGGGCCTCACTAGTCATCCTGCTGCTGATGAGATGTCATCAGTCCAGACACTGGAGCCTGAACCACCATTCATCATTGCAGCACTGAAATGATCCCATCATACACACAGTGACAGACTCACACACACTCACCGTCTCTCCCCTCTCTCCTCCCAGGTCCCCCTTCGTCTCCAGAGAACACCATCTCCACGGTCAATGAGACATGTGTCACACTAGAATGGAGTCCCCCACGTGACACGGGAGGTCGAGGTGACATCACCTACAGCCTCCGCTGCAGGAAGTGCTCTGGGGACGACATGAAGTGTGCGCCCTGTGGCAGCGGAGTCCATTTTGTGCCGAGGCAGTTTGGTCTCTCTGTGGCTATGGTGATGGTCACTGACCTGCAGCCACACAGCAACTACAGCTTCACCATAGAGAGCCTGAATGGAGTGTCTGATCTGAGTCCCACACCCAGGGGAGCTGTGATAGTTAATGTCACCACCAGCCAGACAGGTAGGAACACACGCGGACAAATACGCGGACAAACACGCGGACAAACACGCGGACAAACACGCGGACAAACACGCGGACAAACACGCGGACAAACACGCGGACAAACACGCGGACAAACACGCGGACAAACACGCGGACAAACACGCGGACAAACACGCGGACAAACACGCGGACAAACACTCGGACAAACACGTGGACAAACGCGCGGACAAACGCTCGGACAGACGCGCGGACAAACGCGCGGACAAACACACGGACAAACACGAGGACAAACACGAGGACAAACACGCGGACAAACACGCGGACAAACACGCGGACAAACACGCGGACAAACACTCGGACAAACACGCGGACAAACACGCGGACAAACACGCGGACAAACACGCGGACAAACACGCGGACAAACACGCGGACAAACACGCGGACAAACACGCGGACAAACACAAGGACAAACACGAGGACAAACACGAGGACAAACACGAGGACAAACACATGGACAAACACATGGACAAACACGCGGACAAACACGAGGACAAACACGAGGACAAACACGAGGACAAACAGACCGACAAACACGCGGACAAACACGCGGACAAACACGCGGACAAACACGCGGACAAACACGCGGACAAACACGAGGACAAACACATGGACAAACACATGGACAAACACGCGGACAAACACGCGGACAAACACGAGGACAAACACGCGGACAAACACGCGGACAAACACGCGGATATACACACGGACAAACACGAGGACAAACAGGCGGACAAACACGCGGACAAACACGCTGACAAACACGCGGACAAACACGCGGACAAACACGCGGACAAACACTCGGACAAACACGTGGACAAACGCGCGGACAAACACGCTGGACAAACACGCGGACAAACACGCGGACAAACACGCGGACAAACACGCGACAAACACGACAAACACGCTGGACAAACACGCGGACAAACACGCGGACAAACACGCGGACAAACACGGGACAAACACGGACAAACACGAGGACAAACACATGGACAAACACATGGACAAACACGCGGACAAACACGAGGACAAACACGAGGACAAACACGAGGACAAACAGATGGACAAACACGCGGACAAACACGCGGACAAACACGCGGACAAACACGCGGACAAACACGAGGACAAACACGCGGACAAACACGCGGACAAACATGAGGACAAACACATGGACAAACACATGGACAAACACATGGACAAACACGCGGACAAACACGCGGACAAACACGAGGACAAACACGCGGACAAACACGCGGACAAACACGCGGACAGGACAAACACAAGGACAAACACGGAGGACAAACACGTGACAAACACGAGGCAGTTTGGACAAACACTGGACAAACGCGCTATGGTGATGGTCAAACTGACAAACTGCAGGACAAACAGCAAACACTTCAAACACGCGGACAAACACGCTGACAAACACGCGGACAAACACGCTGGACAAACACGCGGACAAACACGCGGACAAACACGCGACAACACGCGGACAAACACGCGGACAAACACGCGGACAAACACGCTGACAAACACGCGGACAAACACGCACAAACACGCCAAACACGCCGACAAACACGCACAAACAAACACGGACAAACACGCGGACAAACACGCGGACAAACACGAGGACAAACACGCGGACAAACACGACAAACACGCGGACAAACACGGACAAACACGAGGACAAACACGAGGACAAACAGATGGACAAACACGCGGATGGACAAACACGCGGACAAACACGCGGACAAACCCAAACACGGGGAGCTGTGACAAACACGTTACATGTCACACACCAGCCAGACAAACACGGTAGGAAAACACACGGACAAACACATGGACAAACACGCGGACAAACACGCTGGACAAACACGCTGGACAAACACGCTGACAAACACGCGGACAAACACGCGGACAAACACGCAAACACGGGACAAACACGACAAACACGCAAACACGGACAACAAACACGCTGACAAACACGCGACAAAACACGCGGACACGAGGACAAACAAACACGGACAAACACACAAGGACAAACACGCGGACAAACACGCGACAAACACGCGGACAAACACGCGGACAAACACGCGGACAAACACGCAAACACGGACAAACACGCGGACAAACACGCTGACAAACACGCGGACAAACAAAAACACGCGTGGACAAACACGCGGACAAACACGAGGACAAACACGCAAACACATGGACAAACACGCGGACAAACACGAGGACAAACACGAACAAACACGCAAACAGGACAAACACGCGGACGCGACAAACACGCGGACAAACACGCGGACAAACACGCGGACAAACACGCAAACACATGGACAAACACGGACAAACACATGACAAACACGCGGACAAACACGCGGACAAACACGGGACAAACACGCGGACAAACACGAGGACAAACACGACAAACAAACAAACGCTCGGACAGACGGACAAACGCGGACAAACACAAACACGCGGACAAACACGAGGACAAACACGCGGACAAACACGCGGACAAACACACTATCGTTTCAGTGTATTGGCAGTCAATGTCTGCTCAGTAATGATGTCTGGACTGATGTCTAACTAACACACACACACACACACGTAATATGAGAGATTGGATATGCCTAGACCTAATCAGATTTGAAAGGACACACAGACACACACTCTCTTCACTGTGTCCCAAACCCTTCACCCAGGACTTTGCATCTGCTGAAGACTGTCAATTAGGACACACTCACATGTGCTGATTGGATCTGGACACACACAGTACATGGAGTGTGTGTGTGTCTAGGACAGGTTGAGGGGGCCGTGGAGTGTGATGGTGAGTAATGGGGTCCGTGTAGGGGATGTGTCAGAGAGGGCCGAGGAGAGAGGTTGTTAACCTTGTTTACAGTCCTACGTGTCTCCCGCACTGTCACACACCCTGCTCCTCTCAACATGTCACCCACACACACTTCTACCTGTGCCCCCCGAGCACTCTGACACTCCCTCTGACACACACACACAAAGTCAGTAATTTCACACATGTACATATAGCTGAGTTCTGCACACTGCAAAGAACTTTCATTATAGCACAGTGGTAATCAATCTATCTCTCTCTCGCTTTCTCTCGCTTTCTCTCACTCTTTCTCCCTCCCTCTCTCTCTCTCTCTCTATCCCTCCCGTGCTGTCTCTCGCCGCTGTCGCTCTCTTTCTCCCCCACTCCCCTGCTGTCTCTCGCTCTCACCCACTACCTCCGCCTTTCCCCCTCCCTCTCTCTCTCTCTCTATCCCTCCCGTGCTGTCTCTCGCCGCTGTCGCTCTCTTTCTCCCCCACTCCCCTGCTGTCTCTCGCTCTCACCCACTACCTCCGCCTTTCTCCCCCACTCCCCTGCTGTCTCTCGCTCTCACCCACTACCTCCGCCTTTCTCCCCCACTCCCCTGCTGTCTCTCGCTCTCACCCACTACCTCCGCCTTTCTCCCCAATCCCCTGCTGTCTCTCGCTCTCACCCACTACCTCCGCCTTTCTCCCCCACTCCCCTGTTGTCTCTCGCTCTCACCCACTACCTCCGCCTTTCTCCCCCACTCCCCTGCTGTCTCTCGCTCTCACCCACTACCTCCGCCTTTCTCCCCCACTCCCCTGCTGTCTCTCGCTCTCACACACTACCTCCGCCTTTCTCCCCCACTCCCCTGCTGTCTCTCGCTCTCACCCACTACCTCCGCCTTTCTCCCCCACTCCCTTGCTGTCTCTCGCTCTCACCCACTACCTCCGCCTTTCTCCCCCACTCCCCTGCTGTCTCTCGCTCTCACCCACTACCTCCGCCTTTCACCCTCCCCCGCTGTCTCGCTCCTTTTCTCCCTGTACCCTCTTCCCCCCCCCCCCCACCCCCAAATTCCACTCTACCCCCTTTCCTCCATCTATTTCCCTCCCCCTGTAGTGAGTGTGGTCCTGAAGGAGAGGAGGAGCAAGGACAGTATCACTCTGGCGTGGCAGGGCCCCGACAGACCCAACGGAGCCATAGTGGAGTATGAAGTCATTTACTATGAGAAGGTCAGTCACACCTCCCTTTCTCTCTCTCTCTTCTCTTGTCCTCTCTTCTCCTCCTCCTAATGTCTTGTTTTAGACCTGGAAATGTATCTGACGAGTACAGGAGTGCGCTTGATTTAGCTCACCCGGCACATCGGCCAGGCAGAGGTAGCACCCTAGGACCAATGGAACGGCTCCCGAAAGGGAAGTGGATGTCTATGGTGCACCTGGCGAGCTAAATCAAGGGCAGCTTAGACTGTAGCTCGACACCTCTCTGCCACAGGGCTGTGTGTGTGTGTGTTGATATACTGTGTGGTGGTGTTGAATCACCCTCAAGGCTTTAATAAATTGTTTATCATAACAGTAGTAAAAACAGCAAACACACAACCTTCCTCTCCCTCACACGCATCCTAGCTAGCGCTCTAACCAAGCACACTAACGCCCAACAGCCTCTGAAAAATCCTTGTGAAAGACACAAGGCCATTGAATACAGATGAAAACAGGAGTGTGACGAGTATGAGAGAAGACAGAAGAAGAGCCGGAGGTGTGTGTGTGTGTGTGTGTGTGTGTGTGTGTGTGTGTGTGTGTGTGTGTGTGTGTGTGTGTGTGTGTGTGTGTGTGTGTGTGTGTGTGTGTGTGTGTGTGTGTGTGTGTGTGTGTGTGTGTGTGTGTGTGTGTGTGTGTGTGTGTGTGTGTGTGTGTGTGTGTGTGTGTGTGTGTGTGTGTGAATGTGTTTGCAGGGATCAAGGGTAATATTCCACAGTAACAGTGCTAATCCGTGTAGTGGAGCGTCTCTCATTAGAGAAGGTATCAGAGGCTCTGCAGGGAGTCTGCTCACTGACACACATGCGCGCACACACACTTTATTTACATGCATGTTTCTCTCTCTCTTTCTCTCCCTCTCTCTCTCTGTGTCTCTACCATGCTCCCTCTCTCTCTCTCTCTGTGTCTTCACCATCCTCCCTCTATCTCTCTCTGTGTCTCCACCATCCTCTCTCTCTCTCTCTCTCTGTGTCTCCACCATCCTCTCTCTCTCTCTCTCTCTCTCTCTCTCTCTCTCTCTCTCTCTCTCTCTCTCTCTCTCTCTCTCTCTCTGTGTCTCCACCATCCTCTCTCTCTCTCTCTCTCTCTCTCTCTCTCTCTCTCTCTCTCTCTCTCTCTCTCTCTCTCTCTCTCTCTCTCTCTCTCTCTCTCTCTGTGTCTCCACCATCCTCCCTCTATCTCTCTCTGTGTCTCCACCATCCTCTCTCTCTCTCTCTCTCTCTCTCTCTCTCTCTCTCTCTCTCTCTCTCTCTCTCTCTCTCTCTCTCTCTCTCTCTCTCTCTCTCTCTCTCTGTGTCCATCCTCCCTCTATCTCTCTGTGTCTTCACCATCCTCCCTCTATCTCTCTCTGTATCTTCACCATCCTCCCCCTATCTCTCTCTGTGTCTCCACCATCCTCCCTCTATCTCTCTCTGTGTCTTCACCATCCTCCCTCTATCTCTCTCTGTGTCTTCACCATCCTCCCTCTATCTCTCTCTGTGTCTTCACCATCCTCCCTCTATCTCTCTCGGTGTCTTCACCATCCTCCCTCTATCTCTCTCTGTGTCTTCACCATCCTCCCTCTATCTCTCTCTGTGTCTTCACCATCCTCCCTCTATCTCTCTCTGTGTCTTCACCATCCTCCCTCTATCTCTCTCGGTGTCTTCACCATCCTCCCTCTATCTCTCTCTGTGTCTCCACCATCCTCCCTCTATCTCTCTCTGTGTCTCCACCATCCTCTCTCTCTCTGTGTGTCTCCACCATCCTCCCTCTATCTCTCTCTGTGTCTCCACCATCCTCCCTCTATCTCTCTCTGTGTCTTCACCATCCTCCCTCTATCTCTCTCTGTGTCTTCACCATCCTCCCTCTATCTCTCTCTGTGTCTTCACCATCCTCCCTCTATCTCTCTCTGTGTCTCCACCATCCTCCCTCTATCTCTCTCTGTGTCTCCACCATCCTCTCTCTCTCTCTGTGTGTGTCTCCACCATCCTCTCTCTCTCTCTCTCTCTGTCTGTCTGTGTCTCCACCATTCTCTCTCTCTCTCTCTCTCTCTAACATTAGAACCAGAGAGAGCAGAACTACACAGTCCTAAAGACCAGGTCCAATGTGATGACCGTAGATGGTCTGAAGCCTGGTACTACATATGTGTTCCGTGTCCGAGCTAGAATGGAAGGGGGATACGGCAACTACGGAGGAGAGATAGAACTGGAGACCAGCCACGAAGGTAGTTAAAGATCCCTCTCTGTCTCTTCCTCTGTCTCTGTCTCCACGTACCCTCTGTTGGCGGCTCGGGGCCTCGTTTTCTCTTACCTCTGCTTTGTTTTCACCTCTCTCTCTGTCTGTCCTCTTTGTCTCCTTCAGGTCTGTCTCACTCCTTCCTTGTTCTCCTCTTTTTTCATTGTCATATTGCGAGAAAGGAAGTGACATTCCATCTCATACGACTCTCTAAGATTCCACTAGGGCTGTGATGATTCTGGAATTTGGGGTAACAATGAATGATCTTGCAAATGACCATGGTTGTTAAATTGTCATTTTTGTGGAAAAATGTCTTGAGCTCGTAATGCATCATAATGAACACAACACAGATTTGGTGACAAACTCCCGTCTCAAAAACAAATGATTTTGACCTCTTGGAACTTTGGGAATCGAAGCTTCCCCTCCCGACTGTGCTGTTCTGCATGTGAAATAATTACCAATACTTTTCATATAAAAATATTAAACTGCTATTTTTGTTGTTTATTTTTTATTGAACCTTTTGTTTAACTAGGCAAGTCAGTTAACAAATTCTTGTTTACAATTGACGACCTCCCTAAAGGCAAAAAGGCCCCTCCTGCGGGGGGCGGGGCCTGGGATGAAAAAATAAATACAATATAAATATAGGACAAAACACACATCACAACAAGAGAGACAACACAACACTACATAAAGAGAGAGATAAAAAACAACATAGCAAGGCAGCAACACATGACAACATAGCAAGGCAGCATCACAACAGCAAGGCAGCAACACAACATCACAACAGCATGGTAGCAACACAACATCACAACAACATGGTAGCAACACAAAACATGGTAGAAACATTATTAAGCACAAACAACAGCACAAAGGTCAAGAAGGTAGAGACAACAATACATCACACAAAGCAGCCACAACTGTCAGTAAGAGTGTCCATGATTGGGTCTTTGAATTATTTGATTGAGGTAAAACTGTCCAGTTGGAGTGTTCTTTGCAGCTCGTTCCAGTCGCTAGCTGCAGCGAACTGAAAAGAGGAGCGACCCAGGGATGTGTTTGCTTTGGGGACCTTTAACAGAATGTGACTGGCAGAACGGATGTTGTATGTGGAGGATGAGGGCTGCAGTAGGTATCTCAGATAGGGGGGTGTGAGGCCTAAGAGGGTTTTATAAATAAGCGACAGGTATACAGAGATGACCATTTTACAGAGGAGTATAGAGAGCAGTGATGTGTCCTGTATGGAGCATTGGTGGTAAATCTGATGACCGAATGGTAAAGAACATCAAGCCGGTCAAGAGCACACTTACCTGACGATCTATAAATTATGTCTCCGTAATCTAGCATGGGTAGGATGGTCATCTGAATCAGGGTTATTTTGGCAGCTGGGCTGAAAGAGGAGCGATTACAATAGAGGAAACCAATCTAGGAAACCTATTGGGTAAAATATATTGTTCACAGTTATTGTGCATAATTGTTAGTTACACAATTATTATTATTGTGCCAACTGACTTAATATTGATCATGTAAATCAATCTTGTCGATTTGTTCAATCATTTTAATATCATTAATCTGATCAATTGTTCAACTTCATGACTATTGAAATGAAAACCACGGATGGAGCTGAGTGAATATTAGTCAAATCAATTGTATATACGTTGACCAATTGTATAGATCACACTGTAAATCACTGTGGTGCACTGAAACCTTTAAAGCAGCCTAGTGTGTGTGTCTGTTTCTGTGCGTGTTTGCACCTGTGTGTGTGTGTTCAATGCCAGGGAATGGAATAGGAGATAAATGGCCATCTATTGCTGCCTGGAGGCATTCATTTGCCTGAAAGGGCTCGCTGCCCACACACACACACACACACACGCCCACACGCCCACACTCACACACACACACACGCACACACACACACACACGTCTGCTCGTGCTTGGCTAACCTTGATAAATGGAACATTTGTTTTGAGTAATGGCCCGATTGCTGCAGCGTAAAAATCAATGTGGTTTCACAGAAACTTTTAAAGCAGGCTTGTTATGTACAATGTTAACATATCCATTTGGACAGCGCAGGAAAATTGGAATGAGTTTACAGTCAGCCCTCGTTGAGGAATATTGAAATGGAAAAAGCTTTTCATCGTCAAAGAGCCTGCTGAGTACATTATCTATCTCTTTCAAGTTCTCTCTCTCTCTCTCTCTCTCTCTCTCTCTCTCTCTCTCTCTCTCTCTCTCTCTCTCTCTCTCTCTCTCTCTCTCTCCTCTCTCTCTCTCTCTCTCTCTCTCTGCACACACACACACCTTCCAAAGATGGAGACTTTAGACCTGGCCTAATGCGCACGCAAGCAGGCACACACACACACACACACACACACACACACACACACACACACACACACACACACACACACACACACACACACACACACACACACACACACACACACACACACACACACACACACACACACACACACACACACACACACACACACACCCTCTTACGCTGTATTAACTCTTTCTCTTCATAATGTATTCCCTGTCTCAGACATGTTGGCCATAGACCCCAACCAGTCTACTATTCTGGCTGTGTCCATCGCTGGAGGCATCATACTGCTCATCTTTCTGGTTGCCTGCTTCGTCGTCAGTGGCAGGTAAGCGCAATACACACCACGCACACACACACACACACACACACACACACACACACACACACACACACACACACACACACACACACACACACACACACACACACACACACACACACACACACACACACACACACACACACACACAAACACACACACACATGAACACACACACACACACACACACACACACACACACACACACACACACACACACACACACACACACACACACACACACACACACACACACACACACACACACACACACACACATGAACACACACACACACACACACACACATGAACACATGAACACACACACACATGAACACACACACACACACACACACACACACACACACACACACACACACACACACACACACACACACACACACACACACACACACACACACACACACACACACACACACACACACACACACACACACACACACACACACACACACACCGTGGGAGTTGGAGCTGCTTATAAAGATGAAATTGCCCACGTCCACTCAGATTGCATTGAAACAGACATAAGATAAGCTTCATTAAGAGTTCAGTCCACTCTTGTATATCGCCTTGGGAGCAAAGAGAACACTACGATTTACTTGATATTATATATGACGTTTGATTGTCACCTTATAAGAATCTCAAGGGAACATACCTGACGTTAAGCGAAGTCCTTGTGTGAGCCTGTGTTATTGAGTCAGGTTAAAGAAGAGAACCAAAGAGAAGAGGTGACGGGAGGACGAGAGAAGAGGGGGAAAGGAGAGGGAGAGGAGCAGACAGTCTGAATTAGGCTCCAGCTCTCCAGTACAGAGGGAGGAAAGAAAGAGAGCAGAGAGGGATGACAGGCCAGTGATTTACAATGTCTGTCAATGAATGGTTATCCTATATTTGCTGTGACTAGATTAAATAGCTATTCTTCCCCTGGATACACACACACACACACACACACACACACACACACACACACACACACACACACACACACACACACACACACACACACACACACACACACACACACACACACACACACACACACACACACACACACACACACACACACACACACACACACACACACACACACACACACACACACACACACAATTTACTACACGCACACAGTTCTGAGGTCTGTAAAAATATTAGTATTGATTGAGGGTGATTTCCTATCAGGCTGAGTGCTCTTTTCACTATTGACCACGTGGGATCTAATCAGTGGAGACTGTCCTAAACACACACACTCACACAGAGACACACACACAAACACATATGCACACACTTGCAAATGCACTCACATACGGATACACACATAAAACACACTCAAATGAGAAAGGCGAGACGGCTGGGTGCTAATCCTGGTTTACTACAAGTACACACAGACACACACTTACAGCTAATCAGGTTTCACAGGCAGGTGTTAACTGGGTTTTACAGGGGGGTCGATACACCTCCATCAATTACCTCTCCCTCCATCCCTATTTTCTCTCCATTCCCTCTCACCACCTTTTCATTCTGCCAAAGGCTAGGATAGGGGGGTGGGGGGAGGGGTGGGTGTTGATTAGTGCTTTCTAAGAGAGAACCTCGAAAAATCTATCCAAAAGGTGTGTGTGTGTGTGTCAAATCAAATGTTCCTTTGTCATATGCTTCGTAAACAACGGGTGTAGACTAACAGTGAAATGTTTACTTCTCAACAATGCATAGAGAAAAATAATAACACAAGGAATAAATATACAATGAGTAATGATAAGTTGGCTATTTACACGGGGCACCAGTAGCGAGGGAATGTGCAGGGTTACGAGGTAATTGAGGTGGGGATAAAGTGACCAGGCTACAGGATAGATAATAAACAGTAGCAGCAGTGTATGTGATGAATCAAAGCAGTTAGTGCAAAAAAATATGGCTTGGGGGGTGGGGGGGTGGGGGGGGGGGGGGGTAGAAGCTGTCCAGGTCCTGTTGGTTCCAGACTCGGTGCATCAGTACTGCTTGCCGTGTGGTAGCAGAGAAAACAGTATGACTTGGATGGCTGGAGTCTTTGACATTTTTTAGGGCCTTCCTCTGACACCGCCTGGAATAGAGGTCCTTGGCCCCAGTGATGTACCGGTTCGTACTCACTGCCCTCTGTAGCGCCTTGCTGTCAGATGTCAAGCAGTCGCTATACCAGGCGGCGATGCAGCCAGTGAAGATGCTCTCAGTGGTGGTTTTTGAGGATCTGAGGGCCAAATCATTTCAGCCTCCTGATGAGGAACAGAAGATGTTGTGCCTTCTTAACGACTGTGTTGCTTGCTGTGTGGATCGTGATAATTCCTTAGAGATGTGGACACCAAGGAACTTGAAGCTCTCGACCCGCTCCACTACAGACCCGTCGATGTGGATGGGGGTGTGCTCAGCCCTCTGTTTCCTTCCTGTAGCCCACAATCAGCTCATTTTTCAAGTTAAGGGAGAGGTTGTTGTCCTGGCAACACACTGCCAGGCCACTGACCTCCCCCCTATAGGCTGTCTCCTCATGGTTGGTGATCAGGCCAACCACCGTCATGTCCAAACGTAATGATGGTGTTGGAGTTGTGCGCTGCCACACAGTCCTGGGTAAACAGGGTATATAGGAGGGGCTAAGCGTGCACCCCTGGGGGGCCCCCGTGTTGAGGATCAGCGTGGCAGATGTGTTGTTGCCTACCCTCACCCTTTGGGGTGAGTTCAGGATCCAGTTGCAGAGGGAGTTGTTTTGTCCCAGGGTCCTTAGCTTAGTGATGAGCTTTGAGGGCATTATGGTGTTGAACGCTGAGCTGTAGTTATGAACAGCATTTTCAGGCATGTGTTCCTTGTGAATGTTAACCTGTTTTTGTTTTTGCTTTTTTGACACCACACTCCAAAAAGCAAGTTCTGCAGGCTCTAGTTCTTATTGTCCAGTCGTGTGGTCGAGTGCTGCAAGGAAATAACTAGTTAAGCTGCAGCTGGCCCAGAACAGAGCGGCACGTCTTGCTCTTCATTGTGATCAGAGGGCTGATATATATACTATGCATGCCAGTCTCTCTTGGCTAAGAGTTGAGGAGAGACTGACTGCATCACTTCTTCTTTATCCCAAATTGTTGCATTGTCAACTTACACACTGCTCTGACACACACACTTACCCCACCAGATATGTCACCAGAAAGTGTACAGTATTATATAGAGCTATTATTGCATGGAACTCCATTCCATCTCATATTGCTCAAATAAACAGCAAACCTGGTTTCAAAAATCAGATAAAGCAACGTGGCACAACGCCTCTCCCCCTATTTGCCTAGATAGTTTGTGTGTATGAATTGATATGTAGGCTACATGTGCCTTCAAAAATGTTTCATGTAGTTCTGTCCTTGAGTTGTTCTGGTCTATTAATGTTCTGTATTATGTTGTGTGGACCCCAGTAAGAGGAGCTGCTGCTTTTGCAACAGTTAATGGGGATCCTAATAAAATACCAAATACCAAAGGTCTTACTCACATCAGCTATATAGAGCAAGATCACACAGCCATCCGGAGCAGCTGGTGCTCTCATGCATGATTCAATGTTGCTTGCCTCAAAGCGAGCATAGAAGGAATTTACTTGTCTGGTAGGCTTGCAGCGCTGGGCCAATCGCGGCTGGGTTTCCCTGGTAGTTTGCAAGACCTGTCATATTGATATTTTGATTGTAGGAGGTCATAGTGAGATTTCTTATAATCGTCCAGATTGGTGTCCCACTCCTTGAAAGCGGTAGCTCTAGCCTTTAGTTTAGTGTGGATATTGCCTGTAATCTATGGCTTCTGGTTGGAATATGTACTTACGGTCACTGTGGGGATGCACTTATCAACGCCCTGACCTGAGTATTCTTTGTTTTCTTTATATATTTTGGTTAGGTCAGGGTGTGACGAGGGTGGTATGTGTGTTTTTGTCTCATCTAGGCTTTTGTATGTCTAGGTGTATGTGTCTGGTCTAGGAATATTGTAGGTCTATGGTGGCCTGGATTGGTTCCCAATCAGAGGCAGCTGTTTATCGTTGTCTCTGATTGGGGAACCTATTTAGGTTGCCATTTTCCAGTTTGGGTTCGTGGGTTATGTAAGAGCCGTCAGCCAGCCAGGAGCTGCCAGAGTCGTCAGCCAGCCAGGAGCTGCCAGAGTCGTCAGTCAGCCAGGAGCTGCCAGAGCCGTCAGCCAGCCAGGAGCTGCCAGAGCCGTCAGCCAGCCAGGAGCTGCCAGAGCCGTCAGCCAGCCAGGAGCTGCCAGAGCCGTCAGCCAGCCAGGAGCTGCCAGAGCCATCTGTCAGCCAGGACCTGCCAGAGCCGTCAGCCAGCCAGGAGCTGAAAGAGCCGTCAGCCAGCCAGGAGCTGCCTGAGCCGCCTGTCACGCCGGCGATGCCGGAGTCGCCCTCCTGTCCGGAGCTGCCAGAGTCGCTCCTCAGTCCAGAGGCGCCTTTCCGTCCAGTGGCGCTCTCTACGATGATCTTCAGTCCGGGGCCCGATGCGAGGGTGGGCCAAGTGGGACAAGACTGAGGTAGAGAGGGGTCCACGTCCCGCACCCTAGCCGCCGCCGTGAAAGAGGCCCACCTGGACCCTCCCCTTTAGATTAGGTTTTTGCGGCCGGAGTCCGCACCTTTGTGGGGGGGGGGGGGGGGGGGTACTGTCACGCCCTGACCTGAGTATTCTTTGTATTCTTTATATATTTTGGTTAGGTCAGGGTGTGACGAGGGTAAGAAGTGTGTTTTTGTCTCATCTAGGGTTTTGTATGTCTAGGTGTGTCTAGGTGTGTGTATTTAGTCTAGGCATATTGTAGGTCTATGGTGGCCTGGATTGGTTCCCAATCAGAGGCAGCTGTTTATCGTTGTCTCTGATTGGGGAACCTATTTAGGTTGCCATTTTCCAGTTTGGGTTCGTGGGTTGTCTATGTGATGTTGCTTGTTATCACAGTGCTTCTTTAGCAGTCACGTTCGTCTTGTTAGTTTGTTTTAGTGTACTTCGTGTTTTTCCGTCTTTTCATTAAATCATGCATTCACACCACCCTGCGCTTTGGTCTACTCAATACGACAGTCGTGACATGCACTTATTAATGAAGCCGGTGATTGATGCGGTAAACTCCTCAATGTTATCGGATGAATCTCGGAATCTCGTAGCTTAGCATCCGCTTCACCGGACCACTTCCGTATTGAGCGCGTCACTGGTACTTCCTGTTTGACTTAGAGAGAATAGAGTTAAGCTTTGTATGCGTCTCTGAGCGTGGAGTAAAGCTGATCTAGAGTTGTTTCACCTCTAGTTGCACACGTGACATGGTGGTAGAAATGAGGTTAAACCGATTTCAGTTTCCCTGCATTAAAATCATCAGCCACTGGGAGCGCCGCCTCTGGATGTGCATTTCCTTGTTTGCTTATGGCCCTATACAGCTCGTTGAGTGCTGTCTTAGTGCCAGCATCGGTTTCTGGTGGTAAAGAAACAGCTTCAAAAATTATAGATGAATACTGTCTTGGTAGATACTGTAGTATGGCCTGTAGTTTATGGTGAGGTATTCTAACTCAGGCGAGCAAAACCTTGAGAATTCCTTAGCATTAGAGATTGGCACACAAGCTGTTGTTAACAAAGACACACACACCTCTCCCCTTAATCTTACCCGAAGCTGCCATTCGGTCTTGCCGATGCATAGAAAAAATAGCTAGATGTATATTATCCATGTCCTTTTTCGGCTACGACTCTGAGAAACATTGGGTATTACAGTACTTCAGGTCCCGTTGATAGGGTAGTCTCGAACAGAGCTCGTCCAGTTTGTTCTCTAGTGATTTTCATATATTCGCCAATAGAAGGGTAGAGGTTCTATGCGTTGATTTGGTCTCGTCCGGGAGCTGTACCTCCCTCTTTCGAGTGACCCGGGTGTAGGACCTGGTCCTGGAGGAGCAGTACATCCACAGCTGCCGACTCGTTGAAGTAGAAATCTTCATTCAAGGCAAGGTTAGTGATCGCTCTTCTAATGTCCAGAAGCTGTTTTCGGGACATAGGAAATGACGGCAGAAGTATTATGTACAAAAAAAAGTTGAGATCAGCGTAAAAAAAAACAAACACACAAAATAGCAGAATTGGTCAGAAGGCCATTAGACGGCAGCTATCCATCTCTGCAGTGCCGTGTGTGTATGTATGTATGTGTGTGTGTGTGTGTGTGTGTGTGTGTGTGTGTGTGTGTGTGTGTGTGTGTGTGTGTGTGTGTGTGTGTGTGTGTGTGTGTGTGTGTGTGTGTGTGTGTGTGTGTGTGTGTGTGTGTGTGTGTGTGTGTGTGTGTGTGTGTGTGTGTGTTTGACTTAAGATAGCAGGAGATGAAAGACAGCACTTGAGAGACAAGGAGGGAAATGAGGACTCGAGATGGACAGAGCACCGCAGAGCAAACAGAAAGGGGAGAGTGGAGAGGCAGGGAGAAGAGATGAAGAAAGGGAGAAAGGCAAGTTCAGAGATGATATTGGAAGTAGTGGGCATCGTAGAAGGGAGCATCAGAGATGTTCTTTCTTGTGAGAGAGGGAAGGAGGGAGGGGGGAAGAAACAAGGAGTGAGGGGTGGAGGGAGTAGGGAGGGAGTGGGGAGAGATTGACCTGGAAGGTGCAATAGTAGTGGTTATGTTGCATACCGGCAGGCAGGTTTCTGAAGAATCAGACAGAATCTGAGTGATAACCACTCACTATAGCGTGTACATGTATGTATCTCTTTTTTAGGGAGGGAGAGGCAGGGAGAGAATGAGAGAGAGCTCTGTGCGGTTCAAATGAATGACAATGTACTGACTGGATCACCTTTTGAAGACAGATGAGTCAGATAGCCATATGCAGCAGTCATAATAGTGGAGTATAAAGGATTCGTACAAATCTTTGTATAGAAAACCAGCTTCAACAATTCTTTCAGCATTGGCAATTACTCCGAGGGGGGGATGGCAGAACGAGCTCTATTTTGGTGTCCTTTGGTACATTCTAATACCTTGATTCCATCCGAAATACACAGCTAAATAATGAAATACTTTAAGGACTTTAACCTCCCGGTTTGGTCAAGTAAGTGGTATTGAGTAGAAAGACATGAAACCCCCGAGTGGCGCAGCGGTCTAAGACACCGCAGTGTTGAGGCGTCACTACCGGGGTCCCTGTGTCTCAACCGGACGTGACTGGGGGTCCCTTAAGGCGGCACACAACTTGGCTCATCGCGCTCCAGCGACTCCTTGTGGTGGGTGTGTCCTCTGACACATTGGGACAGAGCAAAATGATAGGCTAACTTTAGAAATATCCACCGAAGAAATGAATAAAGCAATATCTCAACAAAAAGTCAACAAGTCTCCAGGCACTGATGGCTTCCCTTCAGAATGGTTCAAGACCTTCAGAGAACAATTAGCACCTCTACTTAAGGCCTGTTTTAACTGGACTCTGAGGGAGGGGGGTCTCCCACCGTCATGGAGAGAGGCCATCATATCAGTAAGATAGAAGAGGGTAAAGATAAGAAAGAATGCAGTTCATATAGACTTATCACAATTCTTAACACAGATTCTAAACTATATGCATCAATAATAGCCAAAAGAATGGAGAAAATAATCCCAGAATTGATTGACAGAGATCCAACTGGTTTCATACAAAATAGGCAGACACAGGACAATATAAGGAGAACACTACATGTCATGGACCACATTACTCAGAATAAGACAAGTGCAATATTAATCAGTCTAGATGCAGAAATAGCATTTGATTCAGTGGGATGGGATTATCTATTCCAAGTTATGGAAAGATTTGGTTTCAACAAAGAAGTGATACAGTGCATCAAAACACTGTATTCATGTCCGACCGCTAGAATAAAGATAAATGCACATTTGACAGGAATAATAAAATTAGAGCGAGGGGCAAGACAAGGCTGTAATGTATCACCCACACTCTTCTCCTTGTACCTCGAACTATTAGCACAGGCAATAAGACATGCATGTATGCTGATGACGTTCTCTTATCATGACCCCTTACTTAGGGGTCGTGATTTGGGGCTAAACAGATGTTTGATGTATTAGAATAATTATGCTTATGTTATATTAATAGAAGGGGAGGGATTTTAAGACCCCTTCCCTTCCTCACATGTATAGGGTCCTAGACTATAGATTAACAATATATACGTATATTCATGATATCGTTTTAGAATTGTTCCACAGGTCTCTCTCTCGTATAATGTGTGACTGAAACAGAACTCTGCAGGGGAGTGTGGGAGATAAGAGACGAGTCAGACAGTCCACAATAAATCAGCTTTGGGGAGTGGACGTTTACTGCAAAGTTTAAGATAACACTAAAAGCCATTGTTTACATAGGGTTTTGGTCTCAGGAGTAAAAAGGTAATGACATAGTCAGTGACATCACTAAGGCGGGACTTCGGTTTAATAAAACAACTGGAGACCTTTTGTTTGAGGTGGAACTTACTCCTGTTCCTGTTTGTCTACTTCTGTCTGCAGTTGCATTAATAAAGGTTTTTGAATGGTTTAATTCAAGATATTGTCATAATGCCGATTTCACCAATGAACCGATGATTGACAAGGAAGGACGTAAGGAACGAAACTTAACAAAAGGCAGAAAAGACCGAACAAATAATATAACAAACATTATGGTTAAACTCAAATCTACTAATTGATCATTAAAAAAAAGACATATAATTATATATATTCTGTAAGGTATAATCTTTTTACATGATATAAATAAGACTGGTGGAGTTACAGAAACGCTTACAGAAATGTATGGAAATGTCTGCTCTACCCAAAAGTACAACCAACTGATTGCAACATTACCGCAAACATGGAAGAGTAAGGAGTAAGGAACTGCATTAAATACCAAAGTTGGTTAAAGAACATTTTTATAAGTAAAAAAGTATACCAGTTTCATTTAAGGACCAAAAAATTGACAGCTGTGTTATATAGATTGCAAAATAGCTGGGAAGAGATTTTCGATGTACCGATTCCATGGCACATGGTTTATGAGCTGATACGGCGGAATAAAAACGTAGAATTTTCCCATTGAGAGTATTATACAAAATTCTTGCAACCAATAGAATGTTACATGAGCGGCCTTTCAGGTTATGTCAGTATAGGACTCGTTTTACTGTGGTTGTAGATAGTTTTGTACCTTTTTCCTCCAGCATCTTCACAAGGTCCTTTGCTGTTGTTCTGGGATTGATTTGCACTTTTCGCACCAAAGTACATTCATCTCTACAGAATGTGTCTCCTTCCTGAGTGGTATGCCGGCTGCGTGGTCCCATGGTGTTTATACTTGCGTACTATTGTTTGTACAGATGAAAGTGGTACCTTCAGACATTTGAAAATTGCTCCCAAGGATGAACCAGACTTGTGGAGGTCTCCAATTTTTTTCTGAGGTCTTGGCTGATTTCTTTTGATTTTCCCATGATGTCAAGCAAAGAGGCACTGAGTTTGAGGGTAGGCCTTGAAATACATCAACAGGTACACCTCCAATTTACTCAAATGATGTCAATTAGCCTATAAGAAGCTTCTGAAGTCATAACATCATTTTCTGGAATTTTCCAAGCTGTTTAAAGGCACAGTCAATGTAAACTTCTGACCCACTGGAATTGTGATACAATGAATTATAAGTGAAATAATCTGTCTGTAAAAAATTGATGGAAAAATGACTTGTGTCATGCACAAAGTAGATGTCATAACCAACTTGCCAAAACTATAGTTTGTCCAAACTTTTGACTGGTGATGTACATAACATGGGACCTGTAAACTCACACACAGGAGACTCATGCTCTCCCTCGATGAAGATACATTTGACTGCAGCCAACCACAGCGCAAAAATAACAGCGGTACCAAGAGGTGGGACAGACAGCATCACTTGCTTTGCGACTGACAGGCGCCTGTCCTATCAATAGATCACTAAGATGCATATTCAGAAGATGCTCATACAGACTTTTCTGACTAGCGAATTGAAACTTAAATGACAAGAAGCCTAGTTAATTTATGAAGTGGAAAAAGTAGCCGGCTGACAATGAGTCTGTTATCGGCTGTTTAGGCCAACAGCCGGCGCTTATGGAAAACACTGTACATACGCACGCACGCGCGCGCACACACACACACACACACACACACCATAAGCCCTACACCCCCTCGATATATGTTGGCAGGGGAGCGGGTGATACCGTGGTAATATGGCCAGTAAAAGCGGTGATTTGTAGTGTGTTCTGTTCTTTGCTGTTCCTGTTAAATAAAGTCTGTCCATTGCTCCTGCAGGGAGGAAACATGAGCAACACCCTAAACCCCCTCAGACACAGACCCTGCCCAGGCAAAACACCACTGTTGTTGCTGAGTGTGTGTGCATGTGTGCAGTTATTGCTGTGAGACGTGTGTGTGCGCCGAGCTGGTGTGTTGTTATTTGTATGATTTTGTCATACAGTTGAAGTCGGAAGTTTACATTTACACTCAATTAGTATTTGGTAGCATTGCCTTTACATTGTTTAACTTGGGTCAAATGCTTCGGGTAGCCTTCCGCAAGCTTCCCACAATAAGTTTGGTGAATTTTGGCCCATTCCTCCTGACAGAGCTGGTGTAACTGAGTCAGGTTTGTAGGCCTCCTTGCTCACACACGCTTTTTCAGTTCTGCCCACAATTTTTCGATAGGATTGAAGTCACGACTTTGTGATGGCCACTCCAATACCTTGACGTTGTTGTCCTTAAGCCATTTTTCCACAACTTTGGAACTATGCTTGGGGTCATTGTCCATTTGGAAGACCCATTTGCAACCACGCTTTAACTTCCTGACTGATGTCTTGAGATGTTGCTTCAATATATCCAATTTTCTTTTCTCATGATGCCATCTATTTTGTGAAGTGCACCAGTCCCTCCTGCAGCAAAGCACCCCCACAACATGATGCTGCCACCCCCGTGCTTCACAGTTGGGACGGTGTTCTTTTGCTTGCAAGCCTCCCCCTTTTTCATCCAATCATAACAATGGTCATTATGGCCAAAGAGTTCTATTTTTGTTTCATCAGACCAGAGAACATTTCTCTGCTGTTGTTCTGGGATTGATTTGCACTTTTCGCACCAAAGTACGTTCAGCTCCTTCCTGAGCGGTATGACGGCAGCGTGGTCCCATGCTGTTTATCCTTGCGTACTATTGTTTGTACAGATGAACGCGGTACCTTCAGGCATTTGGAAATTGCTCCCAAGGATGAACCAGACTTGTGGAGGTCTACAATTGTTTTCATGAGGTCTTGGCTGATTTATTTTTAATTTTCCAATGATGTCAAGCAACGAGGCACTGAGTTTGAGGGTAGGCCTTGAAATACATCAACAGGTACACCTCCACTTGACTCAAATGATGTCAATTAGCCTATCACAAGCTTCTAAAGCCATGACATCATTTTCTGGAATTTTCCAAGCTGTTTAAAGGCACAGTCAACTTAGTGTATGTAAACTTCTGACCCACTGGAATTGTGATACAGTGAATTATAAGTGAAATAATCTGTCTGTAAACAATTGTTGGAAAAATGACTTGTGTCATGCACAAAGTAGATGTCCTAACCAACTTGCCAAAACTATAGTTTGTTAACAAGAAATGTGTGGAGTGGTTGAAAAGTGAGTTTTAATGACACCAACCTAAGTGTATGTAAACTTCTGACTTCAACTGTATAGTTATATTACTCCTCAGAAAGTACTATTTTACACCTATGGTTACTATACATAACTTTAACCCATTGTATAAGAGATTCTCCAAAATATAAATAGTCCAGGTATTTATATACAAATTCTAAACGTTCTTTATCATGGGCCTTTTCAAAATCAGCTATGAATACCTGGCCCAGTTTCCAAAATGTGTCATAGTGTTCTATTGTTTCCAGTACTTTTCTGATATTACCTCCAATGTATGTAAAAAAAAAAAACATTATTTTTTTTTAAAGCTGACTGATCAGGATGAACAATATCTGACGGTACCTTTTTAATTCTATGCGCTCGGCCTTTTGCTCAAACGTTTTGCACCACATCACTGTAGCGTAAGGGGCCTCCAGTTTCCGTGGTGGGTTGTAATCCTTATATTTACCGTCTGTGTTCCAGTATCAGTAAAAATCAGACCTTGCTGAGTATCTGATAATCTGTCATTTCTATAGGAGTGGTTAAAACATGCTAATAACGGACCTCTGAGTACATCAAAAATGATTAGAGATACCTTACCTGTTTTTGGACTTAAAGGCTTTAATTGCATCAATAAGTTCCTCCTCTGTAATTTGGCCTTCACGTGTAGAGTTGTTAATTTTGCATTTTTTCTTTTTTTAATGTAAGCGTACAATTAACTTCAGTAAGGTAACGGGAAAGGGGGAGACCTCGTCAGTTGTCCAGCTGAATGTATCCAACTGAAATGTGTGTTCTGCATTTAACCCAACCCCTCTGAATCAGTCAGTGGAGACGAAGGAGACTGAAATGTGTGTTCTGCATTTAACCCAACCCCTCTGAATCAGTCAGTGGAGACGAAGGAGACTGAAATGTGTGTTCTGTATTTAACCCAACCCCTCTGAATCAGTCAGTGGAGACGAAGGAGACTGAAATGTGTGTTCTGCATTTAACCCAACCCTGAAATGTGTGTTCTCTGAATCAGTCAGTGGAGACGAAGGAGACTGAAATGTGTGTTCTGCATTTAACCCAACCCCTCTGAATCAGTCAGTGGAGACGAAGGAGACTGAAATGTGTGTTCTGCATTTAACCCAACCCCTCTGAATCAGTCAGTGGAGACGAAGGAGACTGAAATGTGTGTTCTGCATTTAATCCAACCCCTCTGAATCAGTCAGTGGAGACGAAGGATACTGAAATGTGTGTTCTGCATTTAACCCAACCACTCTGAATCAGTCAGTGGAGACGAAGGAGACTGAAATTTGTGTTCTGCATTTAACCCAACCCCTCTGAATCAGTCAGTGGAGACGAAGGAGAGACTGATTTAAGAATCACTGAAAGACTGAAATGTGTGTTCTGCATTTAACCCAACCCCTCTGAATCAGTCAGTGGAGACGAAGGAGACTGAAATGTGTGTTCTGCATTTAACCCAACCCCTCTGAATCAGTCAGTGGAGACGAAGGAGACTGAAATGTGTGTTCTGCATTTAACCCAACCCCTCTGAATCAGTCAGTGGAGACGAAGGAGACTGAAATGTGTGTTCTGCATTTAACCCAACCCCTCTGAATCAGTCAGTGGAGACGAAGGAGACTGAAATGTGTGTTCTGCATTTAACCCAACCCTCTGAATCAGTCAGTGGAGACGAAGGAGACTGAAATGTGTGTTCTGCATTTAACCCAACCCCTCTGAATCAGTCAGTGGAGACGAACCTGAAATGTGTGTTCTGCAAACCCAACCCCTCTGAATCAGTGGAGACGAAGGAGACTGAAATTTGTGTTCAGTCAGTGGAGACGAAGGAGACTGAAATGTGTGTTCTGCATTTAACCCAACCCCTCTGAATCAGTCAGTGGAGACGAAGGAGACTGAAATGTGTGTTCTGCATTTAACCCAACCCCTCTGAATCAGTCAGTGGAGACGAAGGAGACTGAAATGTGTGTTCTGCATTTAACCCAACCCCTCTGAATCAGTCAGTGGAGACGAAGGAGACTGAAATGTGTGTTCTGCATTTAACCCAACCCCTCTGAATCAGTCAGTGGAGACGAAGGAGACTGAAATGTGTGTTCTGCATTTAACCCAACCCCTCTGAATCAGTCAGTGGAGACGAAGGAGACTGAAATGTGTGTTCTGCATTTAACCCAACCCCTCTGAATCAGTCAGTGGAGACTGAAATGTGTGTTCTGCATTTAACCCAACCCCTCTGAATCAGTCAGTGGAGACTGAAATGGTGTTCTGCAGAACCCCTCTGAATCAGTCAGTGGAGACGAAGGAGACTGAAATGTGTGTTCTGCATTTAACCCAACCCCTCTGAATCAGTCAGTGGAGACTGAAATGTGTGTTCTGCATTTAACCCAACCCCTCTGAATCAGTCAGTGGAGACGAAGGAGACTGAAATGTGTGTTCTGCATTTAACCCAACCCCTCTGAATCAGTCAGTGGAGACGAAGGAGACTGAAATGTGTGTTCTGCATTTAACCCAACCCTCTGAATCAGTCAGTGGAGACGAAGGAGACTGAAATCAGTTTAACAATCAGTCAGTGGAGACGAAGGAGACTGAAATGTGTGTTCTGCATTTAACCCAACCCTCTGAATCAGTCAGTGGAGACGAAGGAGACTGAAATGTGTGTTCTGCATTTAACCCAACCCCTCTGAATCAGTCAGTGGAGACGAAGGAGACTGAAATGATTTAACCCAACCCCTCTGAATCAGTCAGTGGAGACGAAGGAGACTGAAATGTGTGTTCTGCATTTAACCCAACCCTCTGAATCAGTCAGTGGAGACGAAGGAGACTGAAATGTGTGTTCTGCATTTAACCCAACCCCTCTGAATCAGTCAGTGGAGACGAAGGAGACTGAAATGTGTGTTCTGCATTTAACCCAACCCCTCTGAATCAGTCAGTGGAGACGAAGGAGACTGAAATGTGTGTTCTGCATTTAACCCAACCCCTCTGAATCAGTCAGTGGAGACGAAGGAGACTGAAATGTGTGTTCTGCATTTAACCCAACCCTCTGAATCAGTCAGTTGAAATGTGTGTTCTGCCAACCCCTCTGAATCAGTCAGTGGAGACGAAGGAGACTGAAATGTGTGTTCTGCATTTAACCCAACCCCTCTGAATCAGTCAGTGGAGACGAAGGAGACTGAAATGTGTGTTCTGCATTTAACCCAACCCCTCTGAATCAGTCAGTGGAGACGAAGGAGACTGAAATGTGTGTTCTGCATTTAACCCAACCCCTCTGAATCAGTCAGTGGAGACGAAGGAGACTGAAATGTGTGTTCTGCATTTAACCCAACCCCTCTGAATCAGTCAGTGGAGACGAAGGAGACTGAAATGTGTGTTCTGCATTTAACCCAACCCCTCTGAATCAGTCAGTGGAGACGAAGGAGACTGAAATGTGTGTTCTGCATTTAACCCAATCTGAATCAGTCAGTGGAGACGAAGGAGACTGAAATGTGTGTTCTGCATTTAACCCAACCCCTCTGAATCAGTCAGTGGAGACGAAGGAGACTGAAATGTGTGTTCTGCATTTAACCCAACCCCTCTGAATCAGTCAGTGGAGACGAAGGAGACTGAAATGTGTGTTCTGCATTTAACCCAACCCCTCTGAATCAGTCAGTGGAGACGAAGGAGACTGAAATGTGTGTTCTGCATTTAACCCAACCCTCTGAATCAGTCAGTGGAGGGAGACTGAAATGTGTGTTCTGCATTTAACCCAACCCCTCTGAATCAGTCAGTGGAAATGAAATGTGTTCTGCATTTAACCCAACCCTCTGAATCAGTCAGTGGAGACGAGGAGACTGAAATGCGTGTTCTGCATTTAACCCAACCCCTCTGAATCAGTCAGTGGAGACTGAAATGTGTGTTCTGCATTTAACCCAACCCCTCTGAATCAGTCAGTGGAGACGAAGGAGACTGAAATGGTGTTCTGCATTTAACCCAACCCCTCTGAATCAGTCAGTGGAGAAAGGAGACTGAAATGCGTGTTCTGCATTTAACCCAACCCCTCTGAATCAGTCAGTGGAGACGAAGGAAATGCGTGTTCTGCATTTAACCCAACCCCTCTGACTGAAATGTGTTCTGCATTTAACCCAACCCCTCTGAATCAGTCAGTGGAGACGAAGGAGACTGAAATGCGTGTTCTGCATTTAACCCAACCCCTCTGAATCAGTCAGTGGAGACGAAGGAGACTGAAATCATTTAACCCAACCCCTCTGAATCAGTCAGTGGAGACGAAGGAGACTGAAATGCGTGTTCTGCATTTAACCCAACCCCTCTGAATCAGTCAGTGGAGACGAAGGAGACTGAAATGGTGTTCTGCATTTAACCCAACCCCTGAATCAGTCAGTGGAGACGAAGGAGACTGAAATGTGTGTTCTGCATTTAACCCAACCCCTCTGAATCAGTCAGTGGAGACGAAGGAGACTGAAATGCGTGTTCTGCATTTAACCCAACCCCTCTGAATCAGTCAGTGGAGACGAAGGAGACTGAAATGTGTGTTCTGCATTTAACCCAACCCCTCTGAATCAGTCAGTGGAGACGAAGGAGACTGAAATGTGTGTTCTGCATTTAACCCAACCCCTCTGAATCAGTCAGTGGAGACGAAGGAGACTGAAATGTGTGTTCTGCATTTAACCCAACCCCTCTGAATCAGTCAGTGGAGACGAAGGAGACTGAAATGTGTGTTCTGCATTTAACCCAACCCCTCTGAATCAGTCAGTGGAGACGAAGGAGACTGAAATGTGTGTTCTGCATTTAACCCAACCCTCTGAATCAGTCAGTGGAGACGAAGGAGACTGAAATGTGTGTTCTGCATTTAACCCAACCCCTCTGAATCAGTCAGTGGAGACGAAGGAGACTGAAATGTGTGTTCTGCATTTAATCCCAACCCCTCTGAATCAGTCAGTGGAGACGAAGGAGACTGAAATGTGTTCTGCATTTAACCCAACCCCTCTGAATCAGTCAGTGGAGACCTGAAATGTGTGTTCTGCATTTAACCCCCCCTGAATCAGTCAGTGGAGACGAAGGAGACTGAAATGTGTGTTCTGCATTTAATCCAACCCCTCTGAATCAGTCAGTGGAGACGAAGGAGACTGAAATGTGTGTTCTGCATTTAACCCAACCCCTCTGAATCAGTCAGTGGAGACGAAGGAGACTGAAATGTGTGTTCTGCATTTAACCCAACCCCTCTGAATCAGTCAGTGGAGACGAAGGAGACTGAAATGTGTGTTCTGCATTTAACCCAACCCCTCTGAATCAGTCAGTGGAGACGAAGGAGACTGAAATGTGTGTTCTGCATTTAACCCAACCCCTGAATCTGAATCAGTCAACCCCTCTGAATCAGTCAGAGACGAAGGAGACTGAAATGTGTGTTCTGCATTTAACCCAACCCCTCTGAATCAGTCAGTGGAGACGAAGGAGACTGAAATGTGTGTTCTGCATTTAACCCAACCCCTCTGAATCAGTCAGTGGAGACGAAGGAGACTGAAATGTGTGTTCTGCATTTAACCCAACCCCTCTGAATCAGTCAGTGGAGACGAAGAGACTGAAATGTGTGTTCTGCATTTAACCCAACCCCTCTGAATCAGTCAGTGGAGACGAAGGAGACTGAAATGTGTGTTCTGCATTTAACCCAACCCCTCTGAATCAGTCAGTGGAGACAAGGAGACTGAAATGTGTTTCTGCATTTAACCCAACCCCTCTGAATCAGTCAGTGGAGACGAAGGAGACTGAAATGTGTGTTCTGCATTTAACCCAACCCTCTGAATCAGTCAGTGGAGACGAAGGAGACTGAAATGTGTGTTCTGCATTTAACCCAACCCTCTGAATCAGTCAGTGGAGACGAAGGAGACTGAAATGTGTGTTCTGCATTTAACCCAACCCCTCTGAATCAGTCAGTGGAGATGAAATGTGTGTTCTGCATTTAACCCAACCCCTCTGAATCAGTCAGTGGAGACGAAGGAGACTGAAATGGGTGTTCTGCATTTAACCCAACCCCTCTGAATCAGTCAGTGGAGACGAAGGAGACTGAAATGGGTGTTCTGCATTTAACCCAACCCCTCTGAATCAGTCAGTGGAGACGAAGGAGACTGAAATGGTGTTCTGCATTTAACCCAACCCCTCTGAATCAGTCAGTGGAGACGAAGGAGACTGAAATGCGTGTTCTGCATTTAACCCAACCCTCTGAATCAGTCAGTGGAGACGAAGGAGACTGAAATGCGTGTTCTGCATTTAACCCAACCCCTCTGAATCAGTCAGTGGAGACGAAGGAGACTGAAATGCGTGTTCTGCATTTAACCCAACCCCTCTGAATCAGTCAGTGGAGACGAAGGAGACTGAAATGCGTGTTCTGCATTTAACCCAACCCCTCTGAATCAGTCAGTGGAGACGAAGGAGACTGAAATGCGTGTTCTGCATTTAACCCAACCCCTCTGAATCAGTCAGTGGAGACGAAGGAGACTGAAATGCGTGTTCTGCATTTAACCCAACCCCTCTGAATCAGTCAGTGGAGACGAAGGAGACTGAAATGCGTGTTCTGCATTTAACCCAACCCCTCTGAATCAGTCAGTGGAGACCTGAAATGCGTGTTCTGCATTTAACCCAACCCCTCTGAATCAGTCAGTGGAGACGAAGGAGACTGAAATGCGTGTTCTGCATTTAACCCAACCCCTCTGAATCAGTCAGTGGAGACGAAGGAGACTGAAATGCGTGTTCTGCATTTAACCCAACCCCTCTGAATCATTTAACCTGCAACCCCTCTGAATCAGTCAGTGGAGACGAAGGAGACTGAAATGTGTGTTCTGCATTTAACCCAACCCCTCTGAATCAGTCAGTGGAGACGAAGGAGACTGAAATGTGTGTTCTGCATTTAACCCAACCCCTCTGAATCAGTCAGTGGAGACGAAGGAGACTGAAATGTGTGTTCTGCATTTAACCCAACCCCTCTGAATCAGTCAGTGGAGACGAAGGAGACTGAAATGTGTGCATTTAACCTCTGAATCAGTCAGTGGAGACGAAGGAGACTAAATGTGTGTTCTGCAACCCCTCTGAATCAGTCAGTGGAGACGAAGGAGACTGAAATGTGTGTTCTGCATTTAACCCAACCCCTCTGAATCAGTCAGTGGAGACTGAAATGTGTGTTCTGCATTTAACCCAACCCCTCTGAATCAGTCAGTGGAGACGAAGGAGACTGAAATGTGTGTTCTGCATTTAACCCAACCCCTCTGAATCAGTCAGTGGAGACGAAGGAGACTGAAATGTGTGTTCTGCATTTAACCCAACCCCTCTGAATCAGTCAGTGGAGACGAAGGAGACTGAAATGTGTGTTCTGCATTTAACCCAACCCCTCTGAATCAGTCAGTGGAGACTGAAATGTGTGTTCTGCATTTAACCCAACCCCTCTGAATCAGTCAGTGGAGACGAGGAGACTGAAATGTGTGTTCTGCATTTAACCCAACCCCTCTGAATCAGTCAAATGAAATGTGTTCTGCATTTAACCCAACCCCTCTGAATCAGTCAGTGGAGACGAAGGAGACTGAAATGTGTGTTCTGCATTTAACCCAACCCCTCTGAATCAGTCAGTGGAGACGAAGGAGACTGAAATGTGTGTTCTGCATTTAACCCAACCCCTCTGAATCATCATTTACAGTCAGTGGACATTTAAGGAGACTGAAATAACTGCATTTAACCCAACCCCTCTGAATCAGTCAGTGGAGACGAAGGAGACTGAAATGTGTGTTCTGCATTTAACCCAACCCCTCTGAATCAGTCAGTGGAGACGAAGGAGACTGAAATGTGTGTTCTGCATTTAACCCAACCCCTCTGAATCAGTCAGTGGAGACGAAGGAGACTGAAATGTGTGTTCTGCATTTAACCCAACCCCTCTGAATCAGTCAGTGGAGACGAAGGAGACTGAAATGGGTGTTCTGCATTTAACCCAACCCCTCTGAATCAGTCAGTGGAGACGAAGGAGACTGAAATGGGTGTTCTGCATTTAACCCAACCCCTCTGAATCAGTCAGTGGAGACGAAGGAGACTGAAATGCTGTTCTGCAAACCCAACCCCTCTGAATCAGTCAGTGGAGACGAAGGAGACTGAAATGCGTGTTCTGCATTTAACCCAACCCCTCTGAATCAGTCAGTGGAGACGAAGGAGACTGAAATGCGTGTTCTGCATTTAACCCAACCCCTCTGAATCAGTCAGTGGAGACGAAGGAGACTGAAATGCGTGTTCTGCATTTAACCCAACCCCTCTGAATCAGTCAGTGGAGACGAAGGAGACTGAAATGCGTGTTCTGTGGAGACATTTGTTCTGCAAACCCAACCCCTCTGAATCAGTCAGTGGAGACGAAGGAGACTGAAATGCGTGTTCTGCATTTAACCCAACCCCTCTGAATCAGTCAGTGGAGACGAAGGAGACTGAAATGCGTGTTCTGCATTTAACCCAACCCCTCTGAATCAGTCAGTGGAGACGAAGGAGACTGAAATGCGTGTTCTGCATTTAACCCAACCCCTCTGAATCAGTCAGTGGAGACGAAGGAGACTGAAATGCGTGTTCTGCATTTAACCCAACCCCTCTGAATCAGTCAGTGGAGACGAAGGAGACTGAAATGCGTGTTCTGCATTTAACCCAACCCCTCTGAATCAGTCAGTGGAGACGAAGGAGACTGAAATGTGTTCTGCATTTAACCCAACCCCTCTGAATCAGTCAGTGGAGACATTTAACCCAACCCCTCTGAATCAGTCAGTGGAGACGAAGGAGACTGAAATGCGTGTTCTGCATTTAACCCAACCCCTCTGAATCAGTCAGTGGAGACGAAGGAGACTGAAATGCGTGTTCTGCATTTAACCCAGTCAGTGGAGACCTGAAATGCGTGTTCTGCATTGAATCAGTCAGTGGAGACGAAGGAGACTGAAATGCGTGTTCTGCATTTAACCCAACCCCTCTGAATCAGTCAGTGGAGACGAAGGAGACTGAAATGCGTGTTCTGCATTTAACCCAACCCCTCTGAATCAGTCAGTGGAGACGAAGGAGACTGAAATGGGTGTTCTGCATTTAACCCTACCCCTCTGAATCAGTCAGTGGAGACGAAGGAGACTGAAATGCGTGTTCTGCATTTAACCCAACCCCTCTGAATCAGTCAGTGGAGACGAAGGAGACTGAAATGCGTGTTCTGCATTTAACCCAACCCCTCTGAATCAGTCAGTGGAGACGAAGGAGACTGAAATGCGTGTTCTGCATTGAATCAGTCAGTGGAGACGAAGGAGACTGAAATGCGTGTTCTGCATTGAATCAGTCAGTGGAGACGAAGGAGACTGAAATGCGTGTTCTGCATTGAATCAGTCAGTGGAGACGAAGGAGACTGAAATGCGTGTTCTGCATTTAACCCAACCCCTCTGAATCAGTCAGTGGAGACGAAGGAGACTGAAATGCGTGTTCTGCATTGAATCAGTCAGTGGAGACGAAGGAGACTGAAATGCGTGTTCTGCATTTAACCCAACCCCTCTGAATCAGTCAGTGGAGACGAAGGAGACTGAAATGCGTGTTCTGCATTTAACCCAACCCCTCTGAATCAGTCAGTGGAGACGAAGGAGACTGAAATGGGTGTTCTGCATTTAACCCAACCCCTCTGAATCAGTCAGTGGAGACGAAGGAGACTGAAATGCGTGTTCTGCATTTAACCCAACCCCTCTGAATCAGTCAGTGGAGACGAAGGAGACTGAAATGCGTGTTCTGCATTTAACCCAACCCCTCTGAATCAGTCAGTGGAGACGAAGGAGACTGAAATGTGTGTTCTGCATTGAATCAGTCAGTGGAGACGAAGGAGACTGAAATGCGTGTTCTGCATTGAATCAGTCAGTGGAGACGAAGGAGACTGAAATGCGTGTTCTGCATTGAATCAGTCAGTGGAGACGAAGGAGACTGAAATGGGAAACATGTGTTTGAAGTATTTTTATTCCTCGTTCAAAATATTGTTTGGTGAATCATGGACGACTCCGTCATTCGTAGCACGCTTTTGTCAATTATTTTTGAAGATGGTTGGTGTAATAATTTGGTCTGTTATTCCCCATATTCAATCCGGTTCACTTTATTTTCATGTTCTATTACACCTGATCTTTCTTGAATAAGATTCTCCATTTCTTTTTGTCTTTCCTAACTTATTCGCTGCTTCTAAGCACCTCAAGTGGTGCCATCTGCCTCTGTTCCCTTTGTTCATGTCAACTCTTTTGAAAGTGCCCTTACAATAAGGCGATCTGCGGTACCTATGCTATGTAGGAAAAAGGCAGTAATACATTCTTCTGTCTTGGTTAAAAACAAGTTGTAATCCAGTAGGCTTTGTTTTAATTCCAATGTCCTCGCCCACGTGGAAATTCTGCAATGTGTTTGCCAATTATTTGATGGTCCGACCGCGTTCTGTCCCCTATCAACACTTTTTCTACTTCTGGTGCCAGCGAGAATGACATAGTTAGGTGTAGTTATTGCCTTCTGTGTATGGTGTGTGTGCGTAGCGTTTTACTGCAAGGGCTTCGTCCGCGGGCTAGTTGGCAGGCTGACAGGTGGGAACAATGCGAGCGACTGGCATGCGATGGAATCAGCAGATGGTGTGTACTCGTCAAACCGTTCCCCCATTCGTTTTTTTACTTCCCTCAGAATTTGTTACGTGACGTCAGTTCTGTGTGTGTGTGTGTGTGTGTGTGTGTGTGTGTGTGTGTGTGTGTGTGTGTGTGTGTGTGTGTGTGTGTGTGTGTGTGTGTGTGTGTGTGTGTGTGTGTGTGTGTGTGTGTGTGTGTGTGTGTGTGTGTGTGTGTGTGTGTGTGTGTGTGCGTGTGTGTGCGTGTGTGAGTGCGCGTGTGCCTCCCCGTTCTCTACTAATGATTCTCTCTTGCCGCCATGCCTCTCTCCCTCAGAGAGATGTATAAGGAGCTCACCAAACAACACCCCATTGGTCGGATGCCAGATCCCCGTCGAGTTTGATTGTTATTTGTTTGTGTTTTTGTTTGTGTAGAAGTTGTCGAGGAGTGGCGAGAAGTTGTTTTAAGGCTAGGCCATCTGTTTCAAAGTCTTGTGGTTTTTAAACCATAAAACATTGTTTTAAAGTCTCAGAGAAGTTCGATCCACTGCAGGAGCCATGAGAGACTCTTCTCAAGGTGATTCTTCTCAAGGTGATTCTTCTCAAGATGAAATCAGACAGATGTGCCAGAAGGAGTTGTACATTAACTCAAATCAACCAGTCGAGCTCATTATTCTAACTGTCTCTAGCTATGTATTCAATATGCACTAACCTGATTGGCCGATAGCACCCTGAATGACTCAGCTGTCAGAAAGGGAAC
>NC_060180.1:36091432-36103932 GCF_021184085.1 Oncorhynchus gorbuscha | reverse complement strand
TCTGGATTACATGGCATCCATGACAGAGGGAGAAGTGTCCATCCATGTATACGGGTAAGAGAGTCTAGCTAGCTACATTTTCAGATATGACATGTTTTTAATTTAGTCAGAAAGTCATTTTCATTTCAAATTAGTGTACTGTTCACTAGCTAGCTAGCTAACGTTATGAGTTGGGATTATGGTACAATGTTTAGCTAGCTAGCTACATGTCTAAACAAAAGACTCCACTATGCAAGTAACTATTTCAATGGAATGTTTATGATGTCAATGCAGCAACTGTCATATACGTAGCTGGTAAATTCGCTCTGGTAATCTACTCTGATTTCAGAGCACTCTCATCTGAGTGTGCCAGAGCGCAGAATAACTGACGAATTTACGAATATGGCTGGTGTCAATAAACGTTGGTAAAACAAGCGTAATTAAATTGTTGCCAGCAGCACAGTTTCAATCACCAATACTCTGGATAACATAAAAACAGCCTAACCAGCTCTGCTAGGGTGAGTAAAATGGTCAGAGTGAGCTGTTCTCTCATTTGTGTCTGGAAGTAGCTAGCAAGCTAGCCAACGTTAGCCTGTTAGCTTGGGTGCTTGACTGCTGTTGTTAGGTCAGAACGCTCGGATCAACCATGCTTTTCGGGCCAGAGCATCTAGTGTGCGCTCCGAGAGCAAAACGCTCTGATTTGACTAACAGCCAGTTTCCGAACGCACAGAGCACACCCTGGCACTCCAGATTACATTTACGAACACACCCGTAGCGTAAACCAGCCTTTATTCTTGAAATCTTTGGTTATGTAGTATATAGCCTCATATGTGAAACCTTAAAGAGATGGGCGGGGCTAAGGCTTAAAAAGGGTCTGAACGATGCTGAATGAGTGTAGACAAAGAAGAACTCTCCATTAGTTACCAAAACATTCAAGGGCCATTTTCTCAAAAGTTACAAGTTTATCAACTTTCAAAGCAGAATTACTTTCCCATTGCTCCCTAATTTTGATCTTGTCTCATTGCTACAACACACCAATGTGCTTCGGAGACCAAGGTGGAGCCATGCGTCCTCTGAAACATGACCCGCCAAACCGCGCTTCTTAACATCTGCCTGCTGAACTCGGAAGCCAGACACACTAATGTGTCGGAGGAAATACCGTTCACCTGACGATGGGGTTATCCTGCAGGCGCCCGGCCCGCCACAAGAAGTCGCTAGCGCGCGATGAGCCAAGTAAACCCCCCCCCGGCCAAACCCTCACCCAACGGACGCTGGGCCAATTGTGCGGTGCCCGATCACGGCCGGTTATGATACAGCTCGGGATCGAACCCAGGACTGTAGTGACGCCTCTGATTCTGCGATGCAGTACTTTAGACTGCTGCGCCACACTGGAGGCCCCAGGCTAATCTTTTTAAGTGTGGACTGTATTGTATTAAACTGTATAATATGACTGGAATTACGCACCTTGTTCAAACCATGATGAAGCAGGTAGAGAAAATAGAGAAAATACGATTCTGGTGCAGCACATACGGCCAACAAAGTTACAAGTATAGGCTAGCGAATTGGAAAAATTGGTTTCCTAATATTTCCCCCAATTTTAATAGCCTACCTCCTCTTTCTCTCTCTCTTTCTCTCTCTAGTGTTGCTTCATACCTTCCTTCATACCTACCTACCTACCTTTTCAACAGTTAAATGAAATGTGTTTTGTTGTCCTTATCTTCATCATTCTAATGATATGCTTGAATAATAATATAGGACTGGAATGAGATGGAGGTGGCTTTCACTTCTCTTCACGAGCATCTGAATGGTTAAGGGTCTGAATAAATAACTGCTATAGCCTACCGCCAATCACGCGTTCACTCTTCTTTCAAACTACCAATGAAATATATTGGCTGCTGTATTTAACATTCAGCAAACAAGAGCTTGGGTCCTTTTTCGAATAGTCTATTGGTATAAGAAATGCTAAAAACAAATGATGTCCAGAAAGCTAAGCTTTTCAGATGTCCAGAAAGCTAAGAAAGCTAAGAGCTAAGGAGCCTTTTTTTTACACAATATCCCATAGAGACAGTGAAAATGTTTGCTCATTTTTTAATTATAAATAAAGAAATACTTTATTTACATAAGTATACAGACCCTTTGCTATGAGACTCAAAATTGAGCTCAGGTTTCCATTGATCATCCTTGAGATGTTTCTTCAACTTGATTGGTGTCCACCTGTGGTAAATCCAATTGATTGGACGTGATTTGGAAAGGCACACACTTGTCTACATAAGGTCCCAACTGAGCAATCGGGGGAGAAGGTCCTTGGTCAGGGAGATGACCAAGATCCCGATGGTCAGTCTGACAGAGCTCCAGAATTGTGGAGATGGGAGAACCTTCCAGAAAGCCAACCATCTCTGCAGCACTCCACCAATCAGGTCTTTATGGTAGAGTGGCCAGACGGAAGCCACTCCTCAGTAAAAGAAACATGATAGCCTGCTTGGAGTTTGCCAAAAGACACCTAAAGTACTCCCAGACCATGAGAAACAAGATTTTCTGGTCTGATGAAACCAAGATTGAACTATTTGCCTGAATGCCAAGCGTCACGTCTGGAGGAAACCTGGCACCATCCCTAGGGTGAAGCATGGTGGTGGCATCATCATGCTGTGGGGATGTTTTTCAGGGCAGGGACTGGGAGACTAGTTAGGATTGAGGAAACGATGAACGGAGCAAAGTACAGAGAGATCCTTGATGAAATCCTGCTCCAGAGCACTCAGGACCTCAGACTGGGGAGCCCGGACTTGAACCCAATCGAGCATCTCTGGAGAGACCTGAAAATAGCTGTGCAGCAACGCTCCCCATCCAACCTGACAGAGCTTGAGAGGATCTTCAGAGGAGAATGAGAGAATCTCCTCAAATGCAGGTGTACCAAGCTTGTACCCAAGAAGACTCGAGGCTGTAATCCCTGCCAAAGGTGCTTCAACGAAGTACTGAGTAAAGGGTCTGAATACTTATGTAAATGTAATATTTCTGTTGTAGTTTTTAAAAATAAATTAGCAAGAATTTGTTAAAAATCAGTTTTTGCTTTGTCATTATGGGGTATTGTGTGTCGGTTCATGGGGGGGAGGGGGAATACAATTGAATCCATTTTAGAATAAGGCTGTAACATAACAAAATGTGGAAATAGTCAACGGGTCTGAATACTTTCCAAATGGACTGTATAGGCCTATATCGGCTATCAGTATTGAACAGGATTATCTATTTTGTATGCAGTTTGAATGGAATTGATGCAGAGAGAGAAAAACTGTGAGAGAGGGCTTTGCACACTGATTTCAAGCAACGATATAGGACTGTTTTAAAACTCCACAGCTGCAATAGAAAATAAAAACCCCTGAAAGCCAGATGGAGATGTGTATATTCGATGCGGATTCAGTCTTATTATTATTATTGTAGCATAGGCTATGCTGCAGCCAATGTAGGTCTACCTGTCACAATAAAAAAAGGAACCATGATGTGATGATAGGTCTACATACTGATATGGGCTGTTGGTCCCCAAATTCACTGGAGTGCCAATTGAGTTTCCCCAAAGGCTGGATTGTCGGCCTTCTCGCCCGCTCCAACATCGCTCCAGTACTGCTCCAGTTCGCTCCCAGCTACTTGTGTGCTGCTGTAGCCCCTTGCTTTAGCTACTGTCAAAGAGTTCGACAAACATTTTCATAAAGAAACTGATGAAACGCACATGTGCAAAATACAGGTGACTCACAAAGATGAGGAGGACCAAGAGCAAGAGAGGGAGTGCGGTGATGTGGTATCCACAACTTACGAATCATTGTGGAATGTGAAAAGACACAATTCCCAAAAGCATGATGTTGTACTATGTGCACATGCTAACAGAAAGGAACAATGTGGGTAGCTAGCATAGTGTGACATTGTAGCAAAGGATCTATAAACCCCCAAAAATATGATATCTTAAAAGTTTTGTTCATTTTAGTTCTATTATCTATGCAGTAGACTATCATTGATTTTGGCCCAATAGGCCTGCTGGCATATTGCCTCTTTCAAACTTTTAAGCCTACCTATAGACATTTTTTAAAACAACTTCGCATCCCTGCCCAGCCTGACAAGAGTGGCCCGAATGGTGTTTAGCATCCCCAGTGGCTCTGCAAGCGTGGAGAGGGTGTTCTCCCCTGCTGGCCTGCTCTCCAGGCTCCATCACATGGTCAAACTCGTGATTCTAAAACTGAATTCAAGGGCACTGAGCCTAATAATCCATTTTTATTTTATTCTAAGTAAGTCACAGCCTATATGCGCAATTTATCGACTATAATGATTTAATACAACTAAATGTTGTTAAGTGCTGAGCGCTTTATGTTCCTGCCAGGTGTCGCACTCGCAAATTCTTCACAATTTATTTCTTTGTAGACAAAAGCCTTGAAATAATAGTTGAATAATATAGCCGAAATCATTCATTTCCGTTCCTTATTTAGGCTTCCTTCTTAGGCTCCCTGTCCGGCTCCTGACCTATTTAGAGTGTTTACATGCTGTTTAATATGACACGTAGCCTAGTTGAAATGATGAGCGCTTCTTACAGTCACCTTTTCATGGTGTTTATTAAAAAAACGCTTCATTCAAACACTTCAAACGCAAATGGTAGGTCCAGGTAGTCACAACAATAGATGGGCGTTGGTTAAATGGTGATTTTAATGAATGGAGCCAATTTGAAGCTGCATTTTCTTCTGCCGTGTATCAAGGCAAAATGTGAGACCCAAATGCAGACACAGGAGGCAGATGGTTGGAGTCTTACAATGTTTATTAATCCAAAGGGGTAGACAAGAGAAGGGTCGTGGACAGGTGAAAAGGTCAAAACCAGATCAGAGTCCAGGAGGTGCAGAGTGGCAGACAGGCTCGTGGTCAAGGCAGGCAGAAGGGTCAGGCAGGCGGGTACAGAGTCCAGAAACAGGCAAGGGTCATAACCGGGAGGACTAGAATAAGGAGAATGTAAAAAGCAGGAGAATGGGGGGAAAAAAACGCTGATTGACTTGAAAACATACAAGACAAACTGGCACAGAAAGACAAGAAACACGGATAAATACACTGGGGAAAACAAGCAACACCTGGAGGGGGTGGAGACAATAACGAGGACAGGTGAAACGGATCAGGGTGTGGCACTGTGAGCAAGGAGCGTTTTTTTAGCGGAGCGGTTGGAAAACACATACAGTAGCTACCCCAAATACCTATAATACCATATCCACCGACATTGATCTGTATATAGCTTCATTCTTGTGCATTTTATTCTTCTGTTACTATTTTTCTTTTCTTTTTAAACTCTGCATCATTGGGAAGGGCTCGTAAGTAAGCATTTCACGCTGAGGCCTACACCCGTCGTATTCGGCGCACGCGACAAATAACAACTTTATTGAAATTTGTCTCTTTCCTTTTCTCTCTTCTCTCCCTTTTCTGTCACTAACATGGCTGTTTAACATATGAAACATTCTGACCCGCCCTTTCCTTTCTCTCTCTCTCTCTCTCTCTCTCTCTCTCTCTCTCTCTCTCTCTCTCTCTCTCTCTCTCTCTCTCTCTCTCTCTCTCTCTCTCTCTCTCTCTCCACTTTTCTCTTACTCCCCTTCTCATCTCGCCTGGGAGTCCACGTACTCCCGCGGATTTAATACTAAATGAAATGTTTCCCGAACACGTTTAATGAAACACAGACAGATTTATATTCCATAACTCTATTGCTAATCATTTCCCCTTCCTAATAATTACCTCTGGCTGAGTAAATCTTTTTCTAAAGCGGTCAGAAGAGCTTTTTGGCTGGACGCCAGATGGAAGGAGGGAGAAGAAAGGAGGGGGGGGGGGGGTAAAAGATAAGGCCCGGGTGCCATTTGCTCTCTATTTTCTCTCGTTTGACATTTTAGTCATTTAGTATTCCTCTTCAGATAGCTAGGTGAGAGACGACTACCCATCACAATCGTAGTAAGTCTATTTGTCCCTCAACAAAGTAGTTTTCTTCAAAGTCAGCGCTAGTAGGAAAAGACGGGTGCATTTTTCTCTCACCCTCTATTTTCTGCCTCACTCGCTCCCTTTGTTTTCGGACATTAGAGTTACCGTGGCCCTCTGAACCCCAGGGTTATATTATTGTAGAACTGCAGTCCAATGGATTCAACATTACAGGGTAGAAATACAAATCTTGATCAGATGGTGTTTTGAGGCTTAGTTTGGGCATGAAATTGTGAGATTGAATTTAATCAATGTTTCTAATTCACCTTAATTACATTTGATCTAATAGCTTGATATTAAATGGGATACCTGTTATTGTGAGTCATGATGAAACACAGCGGGACTTTAGTGGCTGTCTGGATGCATTTTTGTTGTTGTTGTGTGTGTGCTGTCTTACTGGGCATAGACTGGTTGAATCAATGTTGTTTCCACATCATTTCAAGGAAATTGACGTTGAATTGATGTTGAATTGACATTTTTGCCCAGCGGGGTGTGTGTCTGTGCGTGTGTGTTATTCTCTGATTAACATTACATTTAATCTGAAGACCCACTCCCATTGATTAGAAGAGAATGAAAGGGGGGGGGGTGGAGAGCGAGAGAGAAAGGGATAGGGAGAGAGAGAGAGAGAGACCCTGTTCTCAAGTCCATCCTATTAGCAGTATGTCACACAGGCGATGTGATTAGAGATTGTCTGATCTCCTCTCGACACACTCTCTCATCCATGCTAATGATCACTGTGTGTGTGTGTGTGTGTGTGTGTGTGTGTGTGTGTGTGTGTGTGTGTGTGTGTGTGTGTGTGTGTGTGTGTGTGTGTGTGTGTGTGTGTGTGTGTGTGTGTGTGTGTGTGTGTGTGTGTGTGTGTGTGTGTGTGTGTGTGTGTGTGTGTGAGAGAGAGTGTGTACACTTGCATTTGTGTGTGTGCGCATACTTGAGGGCGTACCTTTTATGTGCGTGTGTCTGTCAGAGGGATTAGCAGCCGAGGCAATAGAAGGCAATAGGCGGCGTTCCAGGCAGGGCAATATAAGGGCAGTGTCTTTGTCTGTGTCACAGGAGAGATTAGTGTAGTGAGTACAGGCCGGACCACCAGGGCATATAGCTCACCATGCACCTCCTGTGAAGAGAGACTATGATAAGGACACACAGAAATATGCCTGCCTGCCTGCCTGCCTGCCTGCCTGCCTGCCTGCCTGCCTGCCTGCCTGCCTGCCTGCCTGCCTGCCTGCCTGCCTGCCTGCCTGTTGGGACCCTTAATCTTCATCATCTACATCCTCCCCCTTGGTCAGATCCTCCGTCACCTCAACCTTGACTTCCACTGCTATGCCAATGACACCCAGATCTACCTCAGCACCAAATCCTACCTCAACCCACCTCTGGCCCAGCTCTAATATCTCTGCAATACAAACATGGATGCAACAACACTTCCTCAAGTGCAACATTGATAAAAATGGAACTCCTCCTCATAGGCACCAGATCCACCCTCACCGAAGCTGGCAACCTCACCCCCTCACCATTGACGACACCACTGTCTCTCCCTCCCCCCACGCACGCAACCTTGGCATCATCCCAGACTCCACCCTCTCTTTTGACCACCATCACATGGTCAGATCTTAATTCTTCCACCTCCGCAACATTGCCAAAGTCGGGTCCTCCCTCTTCCATCCTGCCGTTGAAACCCTCATACATGCATCTCCTCCCGTCTTGACTACTGTAACTCAGTGCTCTCCGACATCAACTCAAGCTACCTCCATAAACTCCAAACGGTTCATAACTCTGCAGGCCGACTCTTCACCCACACCAAGTCCTGGCAGCACCCCTCCCATCCCCACCTCTCAGACCTTCTTCTTCCCTACAAACCCACACACGCATTCCGTTCCACCACAGCAGGCCACCTTGTCATCCCCAGGTTGAAGCCCCGGCACTTCGGCATCAGGGCCTTCTCCTTACTCTAAACCTGGGTTTGTAGCTAAATCCAACCTTCCCTTCCTTGAGCCCACCCCTCTCTCTTTGTTCACATTTTCGTTTAGTCTGATGTGTTTTTGTTTAGACTCCTGTTTTTTTGTTTCATTTATTTAAATGCAAAAAGACTTTGGGTCCTTAAAAATCACTATATAAGTGCCATGTATTATTATTATTACTATGACCAGGTATCACATTTTTAAAAGCGTAGCAAACACTCGCTCATCTGAATGGGCTGATTGAACATTATAGACAAACAAATAGTTGGTTAAGAGGTACAAACACATCAAGAACACACAGTAAAGTCCACATACTGTATGTTGAGAAACACACACACACACACACACACACACACACACACACACACACACACACACACACACACACACACACACACACACACACACACACACACACACACACACACACACACACACACACACACACACACACACACACACACACACACACACACACACACACAGTGCATTAGGAAAGTATTCAGACCCCTTGACTTTTTCTACATTTTGTTACATTACAGCCTTATTCTAAAATGTATGAAATAGTATTTTTCCCTCATCAATCTACACACAATACCCCATAATGACAAGGCGAAAACAGGTTTTTAGACATTTTTGCAATACAGAGTGGCGCAGCAGTCTAAGACACTGCATCTCAGTGCTTGAGGCTTCACTACAGACACCCTGGATCGAATCCAGGCTGCATCACAACAGGCAATGATCGGGAGTCCCATAGGGTGGTGCACAATTGGCCCAGCGCCGCCCGGGTTTGGCCGGTGTTGGCCGTCATTGTAAATAAGAATTTGTTCTTAACTGAACTACCTAGTTAAATAAAATTAAAAAAAATATATATATATATATATATTTTTTTACATAAGTATTCAGACCCTTTGCTATGTGACTCATAGCATGCTGTAGCATAGCATCCTGTTTCCATTGATCATCCTTGAGATGTTTCTACAACTTGATTGGAGTCCACTTGTGGTGAATTCAGTTGATTGGACACGATTTGGAAAGGCACCTGTCTATATAAGATCCCACAGTTGACAGAGCAAAAAAACAAGCTAAGAGGTCGAAGGAATTGTCCGTAGAGCTCCGAGACAGGATTGTGTCGAAGCACAGATCTGGGGAAGGGTACCAAATTATTTCTACAGCATTGAAGTTCCCCAAGAACACAGTGGCGTCCATCATTCTTAAAATGGAAGAAGCAATCGGGGGAGAATGGCCTTGGTCAGGAAGAACGCAATGGTCACTCTGACAGAGCTCCAGAGTTCCTCTGTGGAGATGGGAGAACCCTCCAGAAAGACAGCATCACTCCACCAATCAGGCCTTTATGGTGGAGTGGCCAGACGGAAGCTGTGGGGATGTTTTTCGTCGACAGCGACTGGGAGACTAGTCAGGATTGAGCGAAAGATGAACGGAACAAAGTACAGAGAGATCCTTGATGAAAACCTGCTCCAGAGTGCTCAGGACCTCAGACTGATACGAGGGTTCCCCTTCCAACAGTACAACAACCCCAACACAGCCAAGACAATACAGGAGTGGCTACGGGACAAGTCTCTGAATGTCTTTGAGCCAAAGCCCGGACATGAACCCGATCGAACATCTCTGGAGAGACCTGAAAGTAGCTGTGCAGCAACGCTCCCCATCGATTTGGGGATAAATTCCCCCAATACAGGTGTGCCAAGCTTGTAGAGTCATACCTAGGCCTCTAGATTGTAATCGCTGACAAAGGTGCTTCAACCAAGTACTGAGTATAGGATCTAAATACTTATGTAAATGTTATATTTTTGTTTTTTATTTTTGAACACATGAGCAAATCTTTCTAATAACCTGTTTTTGCTTTGTCATCATGGGGATTTGTGTATAGATTGATGAGGGGAAAAAACAATTTAATCCATACTGTACATGTACAATCTACAGCTCTGGGCTACAATGGAGAGCAAGTAGATAAGTACAACGTGTGTGTGTGTGTGTGTGTGTGTGTGTGTGTGTGTGTGTGTGTGTGTGTGTGTGTGTGTGTGTGTGTGTGTGTGTGTGTGTGTGTGTGTGTGTGTGTGTGTGTGTGTGTGTGTGTGTGTGTGTGTGTTGGCCCCCCTCCGTAGGTCTATTTCTTCCTCCCTGAGTATATCAATTTCTCCTTCTACGCTCTGAGGTCTTTGACTAATCTCATAAAAGCTTGCTTGTCATATAAAACACATTGAATGATACAGTTCTCGTTTACACTGCCTTTATTAGCTGTGGATGCAAGGCCAGTTAAGAAATCAACCAAGGTTACACGGAAAGCACACACAGCAACTTCATTTGACTTTGAGCTGTCTCTGCCGGATATGTGTTTGAACAGTGGATTGATCGCTGTGTGTCTCTGTGTTTTCCTTCGCTCTGAGTTTCAAGGATATTTCAACATCCATATTTACACAAATCACTCTCTGCTTTTTAGAACTTTCCCTCCCTTGAAAGCTACAGATCATCAGCCATTTCTTCCTGTTTCTGCCGTTTGATCTCTTCCTCTCTATTCTCTTCTCTCTTTCTCCCTCTCTCCTCTTGGCAGCCTTCCTAAAGACAGTCTTCCAGAGTGCTTCTCTCGCTCTCGTAGCGTGGAGCGAGGTTTTCCCCAGTGTGTCGATCACACAGACAAGGGCACCTGAGTCAGCCATTAAAGCTACTGTCAAAGATGCTGTTGCAGATAGCCTTAGCCCTGCAGCTACTGTGGCCAGCTCGCCTTCTCCCTCTCGATCGCTCTGACTTTCTCTCGCGTGTGCTCTTTGTCTTAAACTATTTTATGCTCTCACCCTTGGTGTCCCTCATTCTCTTTTGTTCTCTCTCTCTCTCGCCCTACCTCTCCCTCCCTTCTTCATCTGAATGCGTGTTAGTTAGTATGCAGTGTAGGACCCCCCCCCCCCCGTTGTGTTTTCTGCCTCACATCCTGCCTGTCAGCAAAACCTCTATTCGCTTCCAGCCCTCCACTCAGACGGTGGAGGGGGTAGAGGGGGTAGAGAGAGAGAGAGAGAGAGAGAAAGGTATAGAGGCGGCCGAGAAAGAGAAGGATTACAGAGAGAGAGATGGGGAGGATAATATATGGATGGAGTTCCATGAAGTTGGAACCTCGCTAGCCGAATAACAAATGGGTCTCGAGTGACAGAGTATTATATTAAAAAGTAAATTGATATGCAAATGTGGGGCGTGTGGCTTTTGGAGGACAGGAATAGCCTGTTGTCCTCAGTGGACTGGAACAGAGGAAGGAGAGGAGTGTGTGCACCTGCTATGTGTGTAGAGAGAGAGAGAGAGATAGAGAGAGACATAGAGCGAGAGAGAGAGAGCGAGAGAGAGAGAGAGAGAGAGAGAGAGAGAGAGAGAGAGAGAGGGGTGTGTGTGAGAGGGAGAGAGAGAATGGTGTGTGTGTGAGAGAGAGAGAGAGAGAGAGAGGGAGAGAGAGAGAGAGAGAGAGAGAGAGAGAGAGAGAGAGAGAGAGAGAGAGAGAGAGAGAGAGAGAGAGAGAGAGAGAGAGAGAGAGAGATAAGGGTATGTGTGAGAGAGAGAGAAGGGTGTGTGAGAGAGAGAGAGAGAGAGAGAGAGAGAGAGAGAGAGAGAGAGAGAGAGAGAAGGGTGTGTGTGAGAGAGAGAGAAGGGTGTGTGAGAGGGAGAGAGAGAGAGAGAGAGAAGGGTGTGTGAGAGGGAGGGAGAGAGAGAGAGAGAGAGATAACGGAGTATGTGGTTATTAAATTGGATGGGAATGTACTGGAGCAATGGAGACTCACTACCTATGGATGACAGATGGAACCAAGATACACAGATATGCAGTGTTAGTACTTATAAATATAAAGTGGTACTGTAGAAAAGCATAAAGCCGACCCATTTCAACAGACATTCAACCAACCTAAGCTCCTGTCTAGCTCTTGGGTGGGTTTGCGTTGATCTCTAGACTATCCAGGTATTTTGAGTTTTTACAAAACCTTCTGATTACTGCGTTATAGTGAACTTACCTTTATGTTTTGTCGCTTGTGGGGCACAAAATTCCTCTGGGACCCAACCAATGCGTGTGTGTGTGTGTGTGTGTGTGTGTGTGTGTGTGTGTGTGTGTGTGTGTGTGTGTGTGTGTGTGTGTGTGTGTGTGTGTGTGTGTGTGTGTGTGTGTGTGTGTGTGTGTGTGTGCATGTAGGTGGGTGTGCTTGTGTGTAGGTGTGTGTGTGTAGGGTGTGTGTGTGTGTGTGTGTGTGTGTGTGTGTGTGTGTGTGTGTGTGTGTGTGTGTGTGTGTGTGTGTGTGTGTGTGTGTGTGTGTGTGTGTGTGTGTGTGTGTGTGTGTGTGTGTGTGTGTGTGTGTGTGTGTGTGTGTGTGTGTGTGTGTGTGTGTGTGGGGGGTAAGGGTTAGAGGGCTGTACTCTCATGGGAGTTTTCCATTGCAGTTGGGGCAGAGGTGTGAACTGGTCTCCCCATTCCCCATATGCTCTAGACGGTGGTGTCTCCGTGGCGGTACGTGTTGGGGGGTAATGATCACAGCACCCCCTCTGGCTTTTATCCAGCTGATAAACAGGTGGGACCCACCAACCCCCGCCCACACACACACACAC
>NC_060180.1:36038932-36086432 GCF_021184085.1 Oncorhynchus gorbuscha | reverse complement strand
AAGTGTGCAGTTATTTATACTGTGTGTGTTGTAGGTGAGTTTGGGGAAGTGTGTAGTTATTTATACTGTGTGTGTTGTAGGTGAGTTTGGTGAGGTGTGTAGTTATTTATACTGTGTGTGTTGTAGGTGAGTTTGGTGAGGTGTGTAGTTATTTATACTGTGTGTGTGTGTTGTAGGTGAGTTTGGGGAAGTGTGTAGTTATTTATACTGTGTGTGTTGTAGGTGAGTTTGGGGAAGTATGTAGTCATTTATACTGTGTGTGTTGTAGGTGAGTTTGGGGAAGTATGTAGTCATTTATACTGTGTGTGTTGTAGGTGAGTTTGGGGAAGTATGTAGTCATTTATACTGTGTGTGTTGTAGGTGAGTGTGGGGAAGTGTGTAGTTATTTCTACTGTGTGTGTTGTAGGTGAGTTTGGGGAAGTGTGTAGTTATTCATTCTGTGTGTGTTGTAGGTGAGTTTGGGGAAGTGTTTAGTTATTTATACTGTGTGTGTTGTAGGTGAGTGTGGGGAAGTGTGTAGTTATTTATACTGTGTGTGTGTGTTGTAGGTGAGTTTGGGGAAGTGTGTAGTTATTTATACTGTGTGTGTGTTGTAGGTGAGTTTGGGGAGGTGTGTAGTTATTTATACTGTGTGTGTTGTAGGTGAGTTTGGGGAAGTGTGTAGTTATTTATACTGTGTGTGTTGTAGGTGAGTGTGGGGAAGTGTGTAGTTATTTATACTGTGTGTGTTGTAGGTGAGTTTGGGGAGGTGTGTAGTTATTTATACTGTGTGTGTTGTAGGTGAGTTTGGGGAAGTGTGTAGTTATTTATACTGTGTATGTTGTAGATGAGTTTGGGGAAGTGTGTAGTTATTTATACTGTCTGTGTTGTAGGTGAGTTTGGGGATGTGTGTAGTTATTTATACTGTGTATGTTGTAGGTGATTGTGGGGAAGTGTGTAGTTATTTATACTTTGTGTGTGTGTTGTAGGTGAGTGTGGGGAAGTGTGTAGTTATTTATACTGTGTGTGTTGTAGATGATTCTGGGGAAGTGTGTAGTTATTTATAATGTGTGTTGCAGGTGAGTTTGGGGAAATGTGTAGTTATTTATACTGTGTGTGTTGTAGGTGATTGTGGGGAAGTGTGTAGTTATTTATACTGTGTGTGTTGTAGGTGATTCTGGGGAAGTGTGTAGTTATTTATACTGTGTGTGTTGTAGGTGAGTTTGGGGATGTGTGTAGTTATTTATACTGTGTGTGTGTGTTGTAGGTGAGTTTGGGGAAGTGTGTAGTTATTTATACTGTGTGTGTTGTAGGTGAGTTTGGGGAAGTGTGTAGTCATTTATACTGTGTGTGTTGTAGGTGAGTGTGGGGAAGTGTGTAGTTATTTCTACTGTGTGTGTTGTAGGTGAGTGTGGGGAAGTGTGTAGTTATTTCTACTGTGTGTGTTGTAGGTGAGTTTGGGGAAGTGTGTAGTTATTTATACTGTGTATGTTGTAGATGAGTTTGGGGAAGTGTGTAGTTATTTATACTGTCTGTGTTGTAGGTGAGTTTTGGGATGTGTGTAGTTATTTATACTGTGTATGTTGTAGGTGATTGTGGGGAAGTGTGTAGTTATTTATACTGTGTGTGTTGTAGGTAAGTGTGGGGGTGTGTAGTTATTTATACTGTTTGTGTTGTAGGTGAGTGTGGGGAAGTGTGTAGTTATTTATACTGTGTGTGTTGTAGTTGAGATGGGGAAGTGTGTAGTTATTTATACTGTGTGTGTTGTAGGTGAGTTTGGGGAAGTGTTTAGTTATTTATACTGTGTGTGTTGTAGGTGAGTTTGGGGAGGTGTGTAGTTATTTATACTGTCTGTGTTGTAGGTGAGTTTGGGGATGTGTGTAGTTATTTATACTGTGTGTGTTGTAGGTGAGTTATTTATACTTTGTGGGGAAGTGTGTAGTTATTTATACTGTTGTGTGTGTTTGTAGGTGAGTTTGGGGAAGTGTGTAGTTATTTATACTGTGTGTGTTGTAGGTGAGTTTGGGGAGGTGTGTAGTTATTTATACTGTGTGTGTTGTAGGTGAGTTTGGGGAAGTGTGTAGTTATTTATACTGTGTGTGTTGTAGGTGAGTTTGGGGAAGTGTGTAGTTATTTATACTGTGTGTGTTGTAGGTGAGTTTGGGGAAGTTGTAGTTATTTATACTGTGTGTGTTGTAGGTGAGTTTGGGGAAGTGTGTAGTTATTTATACTGTGTGTGTTGTAGGTGAGTGTGGGGAAGTGTGTAGTTATTTATACTGTGTGTGTTGTAGGTGAGTTTGGGGAAGTGTGTAGTTATTCATTCTGTGTGTGTTGTAGGTGAGTTTGGGGAAGTGTTTAGTTATTTATACTGTGTGTGTTGTAGGTGAGTGTGGGGAAGTGTGTAGTTATTTATACTGTGTGTGTTGTAGGTGAGTGTGGGGAAGTGTGTAGTTATTTATACTGTGTGTGTGTGTTGTAGGTGAGTTTGGGGAGGTGTGTAGTTATTTATACTGTATGTGTGTTGGTGAGTTTGGGGAAGTGTGTAGTTATTTATACTGTGTGTGGTGAGTTTGGGGAAGTGTGTAGTTATTTATACTGTGTGTGTTGTAGGTGAGTTTGGGGAAGTGTGTAGTTATTTATACTGTGTGTGTTGTAGGTGAGTTTGGGGAAGTGTGTAGTTATTTATACTGTGTGTGTTGTAGGTGAGTTTGGGGAAGTGTGTAGTTATTTATACTGTGTGTGTTGTAGGTGAGTTTGGGGAAGTGTGTAGTTATTTATACTGTGTGTGTTGTAGGTGAGTTTGGGGAGGTGTGTAGTTATTTATACTGTGTGTGTTGTAGGTGAGTTTGGGGAAGTGTGTAGTTATTTATACTGTGTGTGTTGTAGGTGAGTGTGGGGAAGTGTGTAGTTATTTATACTGTGTGTGTTGTAGGTGATTCTGGGGAAGTGTGTAGTTATTTATACTGTGTGTTGTAGGTGAGTTTGTGGAAATGTGTAGTTATTTATACTGTGTGTGTTGTAGGTGATTGTGGGGAAGTGTGTAGTTATTTATACTGTGTGTGTTGTAGGTGAGTGTGGGGAAGTGTGTAGTTATTTATACTGTGTGTGTTGTAGGTGAGTGTGGGGAAGTGTGTAGTTATTTATACTGTGTGTGTTGTAGGTGAGTTCTGGGGAAGTGTGTAGTTATTTATACTGTGTGTGTTGTAGGTGAGTTTGGGGAAGTGTGTAGTTATTTATACTGTGTGTGTGTGTTGTAGGTGAGTTTGGGGAAGTGTGTAGTTATTTATACTGTGTGTGTTGTAGGTGAGTTTGGGGAAGTGTGTAGTTATTTATACTGTGTGTGTTGTAGGTGAGTTTGGGGAAGTGTGTAGTTATTTATACTGTGTGTGTTGTAGGTGAGTTGGGGAAGTGTGTAGTTATTTCTACTGTGTGTGTTGTAGGTGAGTTTGGGGAAGTGTGTAGTTATTTATACTGTGTGTGTTGTAGATGAGTTTGGGGAAGTGTGTAGTTATTTATACTGTGTGTGTTGTAGGTGAGTTTGGGGATGTGTGTAGTTATTTATACTGTGTGTGTTGTGGGGAGTGTGTTATTTATACTGTGTGTGGGGAGTGTGAGTTATTTATACTGTGTGTGTTGTAGGTGTGTGGGGAGTTGTATTTATACTGTGTGTGTTGTAGGTGAGTTTGGGGAAGTGTGTAGTTATTTATACTGTGTGTGTTGTAGGTTGAGTTTGGGGAAGTGTGTAGTTATTTATACTGTGTGTGTTGTAGGTGAGTTTGGGGAAGTGTGTTAGTTATTTATACTGTGTGTGTTGTAGGTGAGTTTGGGGATGTGTGTAGTTATTTATACTGTGTGTGTTGTAGGTGAGTTGTGGGGAAGTGTGTAGTTATTTATACTGTGTGTGTGTGTAGGTGAGTGTGGGGAAGTGTGTAGTTATTTATACTGTGTGTGTTGTAGGTGAGTTTGGGGAAGTGTGTAGTTATTTATACTGTGTGTGTTGTAGGTGAGTTTGGGGAAGTGTGTAGTTATTCATTCTGTGTGTGTTGTAGGTGAGTTTGGGGAAGTGTTTAGTTATTTATACTGTGTGTGTTGTAGGTGAGTGTGGGGAAGTGTGTAGTTATTTATACTGTGTGTATGTGTGTTGTTGGTGAGTGTGGGGAAGTGAGTAGTTATTTATACTGTGTGTGTGTGTTGTAGGTGAGTTTGGGGAGGTGTGTAGTTATTTATACTGTATGTGTGTTGTAGGTGAGTTTGGGGAAGTGTGTAGTTATTTATACTGTGTGTGTTGTAGGTGAGTGTGGGGAAGTGTGTAGTTATTTATACCGTGTGTGTTGTAGGTGAGTTTGGGGAGGTGTGTAGTTATTTATACTGTGTGTGTTGTAGGTGAGTTTGGGGAAGTGTGTAGTTATTTATACTGTGTATGTTGTAGATGAGTTTGGGGAAGTGTGTAGTTATTTATACTGTCTGTGTTGTAGGTGAGTTTGGGGATGTGTGTAGTTATTTATACTGTGTATGTTGTAGGTGATTGTGGGGAAGTGTGTAGTTATTTATACTTTGTGTGTGTGTTGTAGGTGAGTGTGGGGAAGTGTGTAGTTATTTATACTGTGTGTGTTGTAGATGATTCTGGGGAAGTGTGTAGTTATTTATACTGTGTGTGCAGGTGAGTTTGGGGAAATGTGTAGTTATTTATACTGTGTGTGTTGTAGGTGATTGTGGGGAAGTGTGTAGTTATTTATACTGTGTGTGTTGTAGGTGAGTTTGGGGAAGTGTGTAGTTATTTATACTGTGTGTGTTGTAGGTGAGTTTGGGGATGTGTGTAGTTATTTATACTGTGTGTGTGTGTTGTAGGTGAGTTTGGGGAAGTGTGTAGTTATTTATACTGTGTGTGTTGTAGGTGAGTTTGGGGAAGTGTGTAGTTATTTATACTGTGTGTGTTGTAGGTGAGTGTGGGGAAGTGTGTAGTTATTTATACTGTGTGTGTTGTAGGTGAGTGTGGGGAAGTGTGTAGTTATTTATACTGTGTGTGTTGTAGGTGAGTTTGGGGAAGTGTGTAGTTATTTATACTGTGTATGTTGTAGATGAGTTTGGGGAAGTGTGTAGTTATTTATACTGTCTGTGTTGTAGGTGAGTTTTGGGATGTGTGTAGTTATTTATACTGTGTATGTTGTAGGTGATTGTGGGGAAGTGTGTAGTTATTTATACTGTGTGTGTTGTAGGTAAGTGTGGGGAAGTGTGTAGTTATTTATACTGTTTGTGTTGTAGGTGAGTGTGGGGAAGTGTGTAGTTATTTATACTGTGTGTGTTGTAGTTGAGATGGGGAAGTGTGTAGTTATTTATACTGTGTGTGTTGTAGGTGAGTTTGGGGAAGTGTTTAGTTATTTATACTGTGTGTGTTGTAGGTGAGTTTGGGGAGGTGTGTAGTTATTTATACTGTCTGTGTTGTAGGTGAGTTTGGGGATGTGTGTAGTTATTTATACTGTGTGTGTTGTAGGTGATTGTGGGGAAGTGTGTAGTTATTTATACTTTGTGTGTGTGTTGTAGGTGAGTGTGGGGAAGTGTGTAGTTATTTATACTGTGTGTGTTGTAGGTGAGTGTGGGGAAGTGTGTAGTTATTTATACTGTGTGTGTTGTAGGTGAGTTTGGGGAAGTGTGTAGTTATTTATACTGTGTGTGTGTTGTAGGTGAGTTTGGGGAAGTGTGTAGTTATTTATACTGTGTGTTGTAGGTGAGTTTGTGGAAATGTGTAGTTATTTATACTGTGTGTGTTGTAGGTGAGTTTGGGGAGTGTGTAGTTATTTATACTGTGTGTGTTGTAGGTGTGTTGTGGGGAAGTGTGTAGTTATTTATACTGTGTGTGTTGTAGGTGAGTGTGGGGAAGTGTGTAGTTATTTATACTGTGTGTGTTGTAGGTGAGTTTGGGGAAGTGTGTAGTTATTTATACTGTGTGTGTTGTAGGTGAGTTGGGGAAGTGTGTAGTTATTTATACTGTGTGTGTTGTAGGTGAGTTTGGGGAAGTGTGTAGTTATTTATACTGTGTGTGTTGTAGGTGAGTTTGGGGAAGTGTGTAGTTATTTATACTGTCTGTGTTGTAGGTGAGTTTGGGGATGTGTGTAGTTATTTATACTGTGTGTGTTGTAGGTGATTGTGGGGAAGTGTGTAGTTATTTATACTTTGTGTGTGTGTTGTAGGTGAGTGTGGGGAAGTGTGTAGTTATTTATACTGTGTGTGTTATAGGTGAGTGTGGGGAAGTGTGTAGTTATTTATACTGTGTGTGTTGTAGGTGAGTTTGGGGAGGTGTGTAGTTATTTATACTGTGTGTGTGTGTTGTAGGTGAGTTTGGGGAAGTGTGTAGTTATTTATACTGTGTGTGTTGTAGGTGAGTTTGGGGAAGTGTGTAGTTATTTATACTGTGTGTGTGTTGTAGGTGAGTTTGGGGAAGTGTGTAGTTATTTATACTGTGTGTTGTAGGTGAGGTTGTAAATGTGAGTTGTGGGGGTGATTGTGTGTGTAGTTATTTATACTGTGTGTGTTGTAGGTGAAGTGTGTAGTTATTTATACTGGGGAAGTGTGGGGAAGTGTGTTATTTATACTGTGTGTGTGTGTTGTAGGTGAGTGTGGGGAGGTGTGTAGTTATTTATACTGTGTGTGTTGTAGGTGAGTTGGGGAAGTGTGTAGTTATTTATACTGTGTGTGTTGTAGGTGAGTGTGGGGAAGTGTGTAGTTATTTATACTGTGTGTGTTGTGTGTGTGTAGTTTGGGGATGTGTGTAGTTATTTATACTGTGTGTGTGTGTGTGTTTGTGTTGTAGGTGAGTTTGGGGAAGTGTGTAGTTATTTATACTGTGTGTGTTGTTGTAGGTGAGTTTGGGGAAGTGTGTAGTTATTTATACTGTGTGTGTTGTAGGTGAGTTTGGGGAAGTGTGTAGTTATTTATACTGTGTGTGTTGTAGGTGAGTTTGGGGAGGTGTGTAGTTATTTATACTGTGTGTGTTGCTGTAGGTGAGTTTGGGGAGGTGTGTAGTTATTTATACTGTGTATGTTGTAGGTGAGTTTGGGGAAGTGTGTAGTTATTTATACTGTGTGTGTTGTAGGTGAGTTTGGGGAAGTGTGTAGTTATTTATACTGTGTGTGTTGTAGGTGAGTTTGGGGAAGTGTGTAGTTATTTATACTGTGTGTGTTGTAGGTGAGTGTGGGGAAGTGTGTAGTTATTTATACTGTGTGTGTTGTAGGTGAGTTTGGGGAAGTGTGTAGTTATTTATACTGTGTGTGTTGTAGGTGAGTTTGGGGAAGTGTGTAGTTATTTATACTGTGTGTGTGTAGGTGAGTGTGGGGAAGTGTGTAGTTATTTATACTGTGTGTGTGTGTTGTAGGTGAGTGTGGGGAAGTGTGTAGTTATTTATACTGTGTGTGTTGTTGTAGGTGAGTTTGGGGAGGTGTGTAGTTATTTATACTGTGTGTGTTGTAGGTGAGTTTGGGGAAGTGTGTAGTTATTTATACTGTGTGTGTTGTAGGTGAGTTTGGGGAAGTGTGTAGTTATTTATACTGTGTGTGTTGTAGGTGAGTTTGGGGAAGTGTGTAGTTATTTATACTGTGTGTGTTGTAGGTGAGTTTGGGGAAGTGTGTAGTTATTTATACTTTGTGTGTGTGTGTTGTAGGTGAGTGTGGGGAAGTGTGTAGTTATTTATACTGTGTGTGTTGTAGGTGAGTTTGGGGAAGTGTGTAGTTATTTATACTGTGTGTGTTGTAGGTGAGTTTGGGGAAGTGTGTTAGTTATTTATACTGTGTGTGTTGTAGGTGAGTTTGGGGAAGTGTGTAGTTATTTATACTGTGTGTGTTGTAGGTGAGTGTGGGGAAGTGTGTAGTTATTTATACTGTGTGTGTTGTAGGTGAGTTTGGGGAAGTGTGTAGTTATTTATACTGTGTGTGTTGTAGGTGAGTTTGGGGAAGTGTGTAGTTATTTATACTGTGTGTGTTGTAGGTGAGTGTGGGGAAGTGTGTAGTTATTTATACTGTGTGTGTTGTAGGTGAGTTTGGGGAAGTGTGTAGTTATTTATACTGTGTGTGTTGTAGGTGAGTTTGGGGAAGTGTGTAGTTATTTATACTGTGTGTGTTGTTGTAGGTGAGTTTGGGGAAGTGTGTAGTTATTTATACTGTGTGTGTTGTAGGTGAGTTTGGGGAAGTGTGTAGTTATTTATACTGTGTGTGTTGTAGGTGAGTTTGGGGAAGTGTGTAGTTATTTATACTGTGTGTGTTGTAGGTGAGTGAGTGGGGGAAGTGTGTAGTTATTTATACTGTGTGTGTTGTAGGTGAGTTGGGGAAGTGTGTAGTTATTTATACTGTGTGTGTTGTAGGTGAGTTTGGGGAAGTGTGTAGTTATTTATACTGTCTGTGTTGTAGGTGAGTTTGGGATGTGTGTAGTTATTTATACTGTGTGTGTTGTAGGTGATTGTGGGGAAGTGTGTAGTTATTTATACTGTGTGTGTTGTAGGTGAGTGTGGGGAAGTGTGTAGTTATTTATACTGTGTGTGTTGTAGGTGAGTGTGGGGAAGTGTGTAGTTATTTATACTGTGTGTGTTGTAGTTGAGATGGGGAAGTGTGTAGTTATTTATACTGTGTGTGTTGTAGGTGAGTTTGGGGAAGTGTTTAGTTATTTATACTGTGTGTGTTGTAGGTGAGTTTGGGGAAGTGTGTAGTTATTTATACTGTGTGTGTTGTAGGTGAGTTTGGGGATGTGTGTAGTTATTTATACTGTGTGTGTTGTAGGTGATTTGGGGAAGTGTGTAGTTATTTATACTGTGTGTGTTTGTAGGTGAGTTTGGGGAAGTGTGTAGTTATTTATACTGTGTGTGTTGTAGGTGAGTTTGGGGAAGTGTGTAGTTATTTATACTGTGTGTGTTGTAGGTGAGTTTGTGGTGTTGTAGGTGAGTTTGGGGAGGTGTGTAGTTATTTATACTGTGTGTGTTGTAGGTGAGTTTGGGGAAGTGTGTAGTTATTTATACTGTGTGTGTTGTAGGTGAGTTTGGGGAAGTGTGTAGTTATTTATACTGTGTGTGTTGTAGGTGAGTTTGGGGATGTGTGTAGTTATTTATACTGTGTGTGTTGTAGGTGAGTGTGGGGAAGTGTGTAGTTATTTATACTGTGTGTGTTGTAGGTGAGTGTGGGGAGTGTGTAGTTATTTATACTGTGTATGTTGTAGATGAGTTTGGGGAAGTGTGTAGTTATTTATACTGTCTGTGTTGTAGGTGAGATGGGGAAGTGTGTAGTTATTTATACTGTGTGTGTTGTAGGTGAGTTTGGGGAAGTGTTTAGTTATTTATACTGTGTGTGTTGTAGGTGAGTTTGGGGAGGTGTGTAGTTATTTATACTGTCTGTGTTGTAGGTGAGTTTGGGGATGTGTAGTTATTTATACTGTGTGTGTTGTAGGTGATTGTGGGGAAGTGTGTTATTATTTATACTGTGTGTGTGTTGTAGTTAGGTGAGTTTGGGGAGGTGTGTAGTTATTTATACTGTGTGTGTTGTAGGTGAGTTTGGGGAAGTGTGGGAAGTGTGTAGTTATTTATACTGTGTGTGTTGTAGGTGAGTTTGGGGAAGTGTGTAGTTATTTATACTGTGTGTGTTGTAGGTGAGTTTGTAGGTGTGTTGTAGGTGAGGTTGTGGAAATGTGTAGTTATTTATACTGTGTGTGTTATAGGTGATTGTGGGGAAGTGTGTAGTTATTTATACTGTGTGTGTTGTAGGTGAGTGTGGGGAAGTGTGTAGTTATTTATACTGTGTGTGTGTGTTGTTGGTGAGTGTGGGGAGGTGTGTAGTCATTTATACTGTGTATGTTGTAGTTGAGATGGGGAAGTGTGTAGTTATTTATACTGTGTGTGTTGTAGGTGAGTGTGGGGAAGTGTGTAGTTATTTATATTGTGTTTGTTTGTGTGTGTGTAGTAGGTGAGTTTGGGGATGTGTGTAGGTATTTATGTTGTGTGTGTGTGTGTGTGTGTTGTGTTTGTGTTGTAGGTGAGTTTGGGGAGTTGTGTAGTTATTTATACTGTGTGTGTGTGTTGTAGGTGAGTTTGGGGAAGTGTGTAGTTATTTATACTGTGTGTGTTGTAGGTGAGTTCTGGGGATGTGTGTAGTTATTTATACTGTGTGTGTTGTAGGTGAGTTTGGGGAGGTGTGTAGTTATTTATGCTGTGTGTGTGTGTGTAGGTGAGTTTGGGGAGGTGTGTAGTTATTTATACTGTGTATGTTGTAGTTGAGATGGGGAAGTGTGTAGTTATTTATACTGTGTGTGTTGTAGGTGAGTTTGGGGAAGTGTGTAGTTATTTATACTGTGTGTGTTGTAGGTGAGTTTGGGGAAGTGTGTAGTTATTTATACTGTGTGTGTTGTAGGTGAGTGTGGGGAAGTGTGTAGTTATTTATACTGTGTGTGTTGTAGGTGAGTTTGGGGAAGTGTGTAGTTATTTATACTGTGTGTGTTGTAGGTGAGTTTGGGGAAGTGTGTAGTTATTTATACTGTGTGTGTTGTAGGTGAGTGTGGGGAAGTGTGTAGTTATTTATACTGTGTGTGTGTGTTGTTGGTGAGTGTGGGGAAGTGTGTAGTTATTTATACTGTGTGTGTTGTAGGTGAGTTTGGGGAAGTGTGTAGTTATTTATACTGTGTGTGTTGTAGGTGAGTGTGGGGAAGTGTGTAGTTATTTATACTGTGTGTGTTGTAGGTGAGTTTGGGGAGGTGTGTAGTTATTTATACTGTGTGTGTTGTAGGTGAGTTTGGGGAAGTGTGTAGTTATTTATACTGTGTATGTTGTAGATGAGTTTGGGGAAGTGTGTAGTTATTTATACTGTGTGTGTTGTAGGTGAGTTTGGGGATGTGTGTAGTTATTTATACTGTGTATGTTGTAGGTGATTGTGGGGAAGTGTGTAGTTATTTATACTGTGTGTGTTGTAGGTGAGTGTGGGGAAGTGTGTAGTTATTTATACTGTGTGTGTTGTAGGTGAGTTTGGGGAGGTGTGTAGTTATTTATACTGTGTGTGTTGTAGGTGAGTTTGGGGAAGTGTGTAGTTATTTATACTGTGTGTGTTGTAGGTGAGTTTGGGGAAGTGTGTAGTTATTTATACTGTGTGTGTTGTAGGTGAGTTTGGGGAAGTGTGTAGTTATTTATACTGTGTGTGTTGTAGGTGAGTTTGGGGAAGTGTGTAGTTATTTATACTGTGTGTGTTGTAGGTGAGTGTGGGGAAGTGTGTAGTTATTTATACTGTGTGTGTTGTAGATGATTTGGGGAAGTGTGTAGTTATTTATACTGTGTGTGTTGTAGGTGAGTTTGGGGAAGTGTGTAGTTATTTATACTGTGTGTGTTGTAGGTGAGTGTGGGGAAGTGTGTAGTTATTTATACTGTGTGTGTTGTAGGTGAGTTTGGGGAAGTGTGTAGTTATTTATACTGTGTGTGTTGTAGGTGAGTTTGGGGAAGTGTGTAGTTATTTATACTGTGTGTGTTGTTGTAGGTGAGTTTGGGGAAGTGTGTAGTTATTTATACTGTGTGTGTTGAGTAGTGAGTTTGGGGAAGTGTGTAGTTATTTATACTGTGTGTGTTGTAGGTGAGTTGGGGAAGTGTGTAGTTATTTATACTGTGTGTGTTGTAGGTGAGTGTGGGGAAGTGTGTAGTTATTTATACTGTGTGTGTTGTAGGTGAGTTTGGGGATGTGTGTAGTTATTTATACTGTGTATGTTGTAGATGAGTTTGGGGAAGTGTGTAGTTATTTATACTGTCTGTGTTGTAGGTGAGTTTGGGGAAGTGTGTAGTTATTTATACTGTGTGTGTGTTGTAGGTGAGTGTGGGGAAGTGTGTAGTTATTTATACTGTGTGTGTTGTAGGTGAGTGTGGGGAAGTGTGTAGTTATTTATACTGTGTGTGTTGTAGGTGAGTGTGGGGAAGTGTGTAGTTATTTATACTGTGTGTGTTGTAGGTGAGTTTGGGAAGTGTGTAGTTATTTATACTGTGTGTGTTGTAGGTGAGTTTGGGGAAGTGTGTAGTTATTTATACTGTGTGTGTTGTAGGTGAGTTTGGGGAGGTGTGTAGTTATTTATACTGTGTGTGTTGTAGGTGAGTTTGGGGAAGTGTGTAGTTATTTATACTGTGTGTGTTGTAGGTGAGTTGTGGGGAAGTGTGTAGTTATTTATACTGTGTGTGTTGTAGGTGAGTTTGGGGAAGTGTGTAGTTATTTATACTGTGTGTGTTGTAGGTGAGTGTGGGGAAGTGTGTAGTTATTTATACTGTGTGTGTTGTAGGTGAGTTTGGGGAGGTGTGTAGTTATTTATACTGTGTGTGTGTGTAGGTGAGTTTGGGGAAGTGTGTAGTTATTTATACTGTGTGTGTTGTAGGTGAGTTTGGGGAAGTGTGTAGTTATTTATACTGTGTGTGTTGTAGGTGAGTTTGGGGAAGTGTGTAGTTATTTATACTGTGTGTGTTGTAGGTGAGTGTTTGGGGAAGTGTGTAGTTATTTATACTGTGTGTGTTGTAGGTTTATAGTGTGGGGAAGTGTGTAGTTATTTATACTGTGTGTGTTGTAGGTGAGTTGGGGAAGTGTGTAGTTATTTATACTGTGTGTGTTGTAGTTGAGTTGGGGAAGTGTGTAGTTATTTATACTGTGTGTGTTGTAGGTGAGTTTGGGGAAGTGTTTAGTTATTTATACTGTGTGTGTTGTAGGTGAGTTTGGGGAGGTGTGTAGTTATTTATACTGTCTGTGTTGTAGGTGAGTTTGGGGATGTGTGTAGTTATTTATACTGTGTGTGTTGTAGGTGATTGTGGGGAAGTGTGTAGTTATTTATACTTTGTGTGTGTGTTGTAGGTGAGTTTGGGGAAGTGTGTAGTTATTTATACTGTGTGTGTTGTAGGTGAGTGTGGGGAAGTGTGTAGTTATTTATACTGTGTGTGTTGTAGGTGAGTTTGGGGATGTGTGTAGTTATTTATACTGTGTGTGTTGTAGGTGAGTTTGGGGAAGTGTGTAGTTATTTATACTGTGTGTGTTGTTGTAGGTGAGTGTGGGGAAGTGTGTAGTTATTTATACTGTGTGTGTTGTAGGTGATTTGGGGAAGTGTGTAGTTATTTATACTGTGTGTGTTGTAGGTGAGTTTGGGGAAGTGTGTAGTTATTTATACTGTGTGTGTTGTAGGTGAGTTTGGGGAAGTGTGTGTAGTTATTTATACTGTGTGTGTTGTAGGTGAGTTTGGGGAAGTGTGTAGTTATTTATACTGTGTGTGTTGTAGGTGAGTTTGGGGATGTGTGTAGTTATTTATACTGTGTGTGTGTGTTGTAGGTGTAGTGTGGGGAAGTGTGTAGTTATTTATACTGTGTGTGTGTGTAGGTGAGTTTGGGGAGGTGTGTAGTTATTTATACTGTGTGTGTTGTAGGTGAGTTTGGGGAAGTGTGTAGTTATTTATACTGTGTACTGTTGTAGGTGAGTTTGGGGAAGTGTGTAGTTATTTATACTGTGTGTGTTGTAGGTGAGTTTGGGGAAGTGTGTAGTTATTTATACTGTGTGTGTTGTAGGTGAGTTTGGGGAAGTGTGTAGTTATTTATACTGTGTGTGTGTGTAGGTGAGTGTGGGGAAGTGTGTAGTTATTTATACTGTGTGTGTTGTAGGTGATTCTGGGGAAGTGTGTAGTTATTTATACTGTGTGTGTTGTAGGTGAGTTTGGGGAAGTGTGTAGTTATTTATACTGTGTGTGTTGTAGGTGAGTTGTTTATACTGGGAGGTGTGTGTGTAGTTATTTATACTGTGTGTGTTGTAGGTGAGTTTGGGGAAGTGTGTAGTTATTTATACTGTGTGGGGAAGTGTGTAGTTATTTATACTGTGTGTGTTGTAGGTGAGTGTGGGGAAGTGTGTAGTTATTTATACTGTGTGTGTTGTAGGTGAGTTTGGGGAAGTGTGTAGTTATTTATACTGTGTGTGTTGTAGGTGAGTGTGGGGAAGTGTGTAGTTATTTATACTGTGTGTGTTGTAGGTGAGTGTGGGGAAGTGTGTAGTTATTTATACTGTGTGTGTTGTAGGTGAGTTTGGGGAAGTGTGTAGTTATTTATACTGTGTGTGTTGTAGGTGAGTTTGGGGAAGTGTGTAGTTATTTATACTGTGTGTGTTGTAGGTGAGTTTGGGGATGTGTTATTTATACTGTGTGTGTGTAGGTGAGTTATTTATACTGTGTGTGTTGTAGGTGAGTTTGGGGAAGTGTGTAGTTATTTATACTGTGTGTGTTGTAGGTGAGTTTGGGGAAGTGTGTAGTTATTTATACTGTGTGTGTTGTAGGTGAGTGTGGGGAAGTGTGTAGTTATTTATACTGTGTGTGTTGTAGGTGAGTTTGGGGAAGTGTGTAGTTATTTATACTGTGTGTGTTGTAGGTGAGTTTGGGGAAGTGTGTAGTTATTTATACTGTGTGTGTTGTAGGTGAGTTTGGGGAGGTGTGTAGTTATTTATACTGTGTGTGTTGTAGGTGAGTTTGGGGAAGTGTGTAGTTATTTATACTGTGTGTGTTGTAGGTGAGTGTGGGGAAGTGTGTAGTTATTTATACTGTGTGTGTTGTAGGTGAGTGTGGGGAAGTGTGTAGTTATTTATACTGTGTGTGTTGTAGGTGAGTGTGGGGAAGTGTGTAGTTATTTATACTGTGTGTGTTGTAGGTGAGTTTGGGGAAGTGTGTAGTTATTTATACTGTGTGTGTTTGTAGGTGAGTTTGGGGAAGTGTGTAGTTATTTATACTGTGTGTGTTGTAGGTGAGTTTGGGGAAGTGTGTAGTTATTTATACTGTGTGTGTGTGTAGGTGAGTTTGGGGAAGTGTGTAGTTATTTATACTGTGTGTGTTGTAGGTGAGGTTTTGGGAAGTGTGTAGTTATTTATACTGTGTGTGTTGTAGGTGAGTTGGGGAAGTGTGGGTGTGTGTTGTTGTAAGTGTGGGGAAGTAGTTATTTATACTGTGTGTGTTGAGTTTGGGGAGTGTGTGATTTATACTGTGTGGGGGTGAGTTTGTGTGTAGTTATTTATACTGTGTGTGTTGTAGGTGAGTTGGGGAAGTGTGTAGTTATTTATACTGTGTGTGTTGTAGGTGAGTGTGGGGAAGTGTGTAGTTATTTATACTGTGTGTGTTGTGTGTGTAGTGGTGAGTTTGGGGAAGTGTGTAGTTATTTATACTGTGTGTGTTGTGTGGTGAGTGTGTGGTGATACTGTGTGTGTTGTAGTGTGTGTGGGGAGTTATTTATACTGTGTGTGTTGTAGGTGAGTTTGTGGGGAGTGTTTGGGGAGTGTGTTTATTATTGTGTGTGTTGTGTTGTAGGTGAGTTTGGGGAAGTGTGTGTTATTTATACTGTGTGTGTTGTAGGTGAGTTTGGGGAAGTGTGTAGTTATTTATACTGTGTGTGTTGTAGGTGAGTTTGGGGAAGTGTGTAGTTATTTATACTGTGTGTGTTGTAGGTGAGTTTGGGGAGGTGTGTAGTTATTTATACTGTGTGTGTGTTGTAGGTGAGTTTGGGGAAGTGTGTAGTTATTTATACTGTGTGTGTTGTAGGTGAGTTTGGGGAAGTGTGTAGTTATTTATACTGTGTGTGTTGTAGGTGAGTTTGGGGAAGTGTGTAGTTATTTATACTGTGTGTGTTGTAGGTGAGTTTGGGGAAGTGTGTAGTTATTTATACTGTGTGTGTTGTAGGTGAGTTTGGGGAAGTGTGTAGTTATTTATACTGTGTGTGTTGTAGGTGAGTTTGGGGAAGTGTGTAGTTATTTATACTGTGTGTGTTGTAGGTGAGTTTGGGGAAGTGTGTAGTTATTTATACTGTGTGTGTTGTAGGTGAGTTTGGGGAAGTGTGTAGTTATTTATACTGTGTGTGTTGTAGGTGAGTTTGGGGAAGTGTGTAGTTATTTATACTGTGTGTGTTGTAGGTGAGTTGGGGGAAGTGTGTAGTTATTTATACTGTGTGTGTGTGTTGTAGGTGAGTTTGGGGAAGTGTGTAGTTATTTATACTGTGTGTGTGTGTGTGTTGTAGGTGAGTTTGGGGAGGTGTGTAGTTATTTATACTGTGTGTGTTTGTTGTAGGTGAGTTTGGGGAAGTGTGTAGTTATTTATACTGTGTGTGTTGTAGGTGAGTTTGGGGAAGTGTGTAGTTATTTATACTGTGTGTGTTGTAGGTGAGTGTGGGGAAGTGTGTAGTTATTTATACTGTGTGTGTTGTAGGTGAGTTTGGGGAAGTGTGTAGTTATTTATACTGTGTGTGTTGTAGGTGAGTTTGGGGAAGTGTGTAGTTATTTATACTGTGTGTGTTGTAGGTGAGTTTGGGGAGTGTGTAGTTATTTATACTGTGTGTGTTGTAGGTGAGTTTGGGGAAGTGTGTTATTTATTTATACTGTGTGTGTTGTAGGTGAGTGTGTAGGGGAAGGGAAGTGTGTAGTTATTTATACTGTGTGTGTTGTGAGTGTGGGGAAGTGTGTAGGTGAGTTTGGGGAGTGTGTAGTTATTTATACTGTGTGTGTGTGTTGTAGGTGAGTTTGGGGAAGTGTGTAGTTATTTATACTGTGTGTGTGTAGGTGAGTTTGGGAAGTGTGTAGTTATTTATACTGTGTGTGTTGTAGGTGAGTTTGGGGAGGTGTGTAGTTATTTATACTGTGTGTGTTGTAGGTGAGTTTGGGGAGGTGTGTAGTTATTTATACTGTGTGTGTTGTAGGTGAGTGTGGGGAAGTGTGTAGTTATTTATACTGTGTGTGTTGTAGGTGAGTTTGGGGAAGTGTGTAGTTATTTATACTGTGTGTGTTGTAGGTGAGTTTGGGGAAGTGTGTAGTTATTTATACTGTGTGTGTTGTAGGTGAGTTTGGGGAAGTGTGTAGTTATTTATACTGTGTGTGTTGTAGGTGAGTTTGGGGAAGTGTGTAGTTATTTATACTGTGTGTGTTGTAGGTGAGTTTGGGGAAGTGTGTAGTTATTTATACTGTGTGTGTTGTAGGTGAGTTTGGGGAAGTGTGTAGTTATTTATACTGTGTGTGTTGTAGGTGAGTTTGGGGAAGTGTGTAGTTATTTATACTGTGTGTGTTGTAGGTGAGTTGTGGGAAGTGTGTGTGTAGTTATTTATACTGTGTGTGTTGTAGGTGAGTTTGGGGAAGTGTGTAGTTATTTATACTGTGTGTGTTGTTGGTGAGTTTGGGGAAGTGTGTAGTTATTTATACTGTGTGTGTTGTAGGTGAGTTTGGGGAAGTGTGTAGTTATTTATACTGTGTGTGTTGTAGGTGAGTGTGGGGAAGTGTGTAGTTATTTATGTGTGTGTGTTGTTGTAGGTGAGTGTGGGGAAGTGTGTAGTTATTTATACTGTGTGTGTTGTAGGTGAGTTTGGGGAAGTGTGTAGTTATTTATACTGTGTGTGTTGTAGATGAGTTTGGGGAAGTGTGTAGTTATTTATACTGTGTGTGTTGTAGGTGAGTTTGGGGAAGTGTGTAGTTATTTATACTGTGTGTGTTGTAGGTGAGTGTGGGGAAGTGTGTAGTTATTTATACTGTGTGTGTTGTAGTAGTGAGTTTGGGGAAGTGTGTAGTTATTTATACTGTGTGTGTGTGTAGGTGAGTTTGGGGAAGTGTGTAGTTATTTATACTGTGTGTGTTGTAGGTGAGTTTGGGGAAGTGTGTAGTTATTTATACTGTGTGTGTTGTAGGTGAGTTTGGGGAAGTGTGTAGTTATTTATACTGTGTGTGTTGTAGGTGATTGTGGGGAGGTGTGTAGTTATTTATACTGTGTGTGTTGTAGGTGAGTTTGGGGAAGTGTGTAGTTATTTATACTGTGTGTGTTGTAGGTGAGTTGGGGAAGTGTGTAGTTATTTATACTGTGTGTGTTGTAGGTGAGTTTGGGGAAGTGTGTAGTTATTTATACTGTGTGTGTTGTAGGTGAGTTTGGGGAAGTGTGTAGTTATTTATACTGTGTGTGTTGTAGGTGAGTTTGGGGAGGTGTGTAGTTATTTATACTGTGTGTGTTGTAGGTGAGTGAGTTGGGGGAAGTGTGTAGTTATTTATACTGTGTGTGTGTGTGTAGGTGAGTTTGGGGAAGTGTGTAGTTATTTATACTGTGAGTGTGTGTTATTTATACTGTGTGTGTTGTAGGTGAGTTTGGGGAAGTGTGTAGTTATTTATACTGTGTGTGTTGTAGGTGAGTTTGGGGAAGTGTGTAGTTATTTATACTGTGTGTGTTGTAGGTGAGTGTGGGGAAGTGTGTAGTTATTTATACTGTGTGTGTGTGTAGGTGAGTTTGGGGAAGTGTGTAGTTATTTATACTGTGTGTGTTGTAGGTGAGTTTGGGGAAGTGTGTAGTTATTTATACTGTGTGTGTTGTAGGTGAGTTTGGGGAAGTGTGTAGTTATTTATACTGTGTGTGTTGTAGGTGAGTTTGGGGAAGTGTGTAGTTATTTATACTGTGTGTGTTGTAGTAGGTGAGTTTGGGGAAGTGTGTAGTTATTTATACTGTGTGTGTGTGTGTTTGTGTGTAGGTGAGTTTGGGGAAGTGTGTAGTTATTTATACTGTGTGTGTTGTAGGTGAGTTTGGGGAAGTGTGTAGTTATTTATACTGTGTGTGTTGTAGGTGAGTTTGGGGAAGTGTGTAGTTATTTATACTGTGTGTGTTGTAGGTGAGTTTGGGGAAGTGTGTAGTTATTTATACTGTGTGTGTTGTAGGTGAGTTTGGGGAGGTGTGTAGTTATTTATACTGTGTGTGTTGTTGTAGGTGAGTTTGGGGAAGTGTGTAGTTATTTATACTGTGTGTGTTGTAGGTGAGTTTGGGGAAGTGTGTAGTTATTTATACTGTGTGTGTTGTAGGTGAGTTTGGGGAAGTGTGTAGTTATTTATACTGTCTGTGTTGTAGGTGAGTTTGGGGAAGTGTGTAGTTATTTATACTGTGTGTGTTGTAGGTGAGTGTGGGGAAGTGTGTAGTTATTTATACTGTGTGTGTGTAGAAGTGTGTGTAGTTATTTATACTGGTGTGTGTTGTAGGTGAGTTTGGGGAAGTGTGTAGTTATTTATACTGTGTGTGTGTGTTGTAGGTGAGTTTGGGGAGGTGTGTAGTTATTTATACTGTGTGTGTTGTAGGTGAGTTTGGGGAAGTGTGTAGTTATTTATACTGTGTGTGTTGTAGGTGAGTGTGGGGAAGTGTGTAGTTATTTATACTGTGTGTGTGTGTTGGTGAGTTTGGGGAAGTGTGTAGTTATTTATACTGTGTGTGTTGTAGGTGAGTTTGGGGAAGTGTGTAGTTATTTATACTGTGTGTGTTGTAGGTGAGTTTGGGGAGGTGTGTAGTTATTTATACTGTGTGTGTTGTAGGTGAGTTTGGGGAAGTGTGTAGTTATTTATACTGTGTGTGTTGTAGGTGAGTTGGGGAAGTGTGTAGTTATTTATACTGTGTGTGTTGTAGGTGAGTTTGGGGAAGTGTGTAGTTATTTATACTGTGTGTGTTGTAGGTGAGTTTGGGGAAGTGTGTAGTTTGGGGAAGTGTGTAGTTATTTATACTGTGTGTGTTGTAGGTGAGTTTGGGGAAGTGTGTAGTTATTTATACTGTGTGTGTTGTAGGTGAGTTTGGGGAAGTGTGTAGTTATTTATACTGTGTGTGTTGTAGGTGAGTTTGGGGAAGTGTGTAGTTATTTATACTGTGTGTGTTGTAGGTGAGTTTGGGGAAGTGTGTAGTTATTTATACTGTGTGTGTTGTAGGTGAGTTTGGGGAAGTGTGTAGTTATTTATACTGTGTGTGTTGTAGGTGAGTTGGGGAAGTGTGTAGTTATTTATACTGTGTGTGTTGTAGGTGAGTTTGGGGAAGTGTGTAGTTATTTATACTGTGTGTGTGTGTAGGTGAGTTTGGGGAAGTGTGTAGTTATTTATACTGTGTGTGTTGTAGGTGAGTTTGGGGAAGTGTGTAGTTATTTATACTGTGTGTGTTGTGAGTTTGGGGAAGTGTGTAGGTGTTGAGTGGGGAAGTGTGTAGTTATTTATACTGTGTGTGTTGTAGGTGAGTTTGGGGAAGTGTGTAGTTATTTATACTGTGTGTGTTGTAGGTGAGTTTGGGGAAGTGTGTAGTTATTTATACTGTGTGTGTTGTAGGTGAGTGTGGGGAAGTGTGTAGTTATTTATACTGTGTGTGTTGTAGGTGAGTTTGGGGAAGTGTGTTATTTATACTGTGTGTGTTGTAGGTGAGTTTGTGTGTGTAGTATTTATACTGTGTGTGTGTGGTGGTGTGTGTGTAGTTATTTATACTGTGTGTGTGTGTGTGTGTGTTGTAGGTGAGTTTGGGGTGTGTGTGTGGTGTGTGTGTTATTTATACTGTGTGTGTTTGTGTTGTAGGTGAGTTTGGGGAGTTGTGTAGTTATTTATACTGTGTGTGTGTGTTGTAGGTGAGTTTGGGGAAGTGTGTAGTTATTTATACTGTGTGTGTTGTAGGTGAGTTTGGGGAAGTGTGTAGTTATTTATACTGTGTGTGTTGTAGGTGAGTTTGGGGAAGTGTGTAGTTATTTATACTGTGTGTGTTGTAGGTGAGTTTGGGGAGGTGTGTAGTTATTTATACTGTGTATGTTGTAGTTGAGTTATGGGGAAGTGTGTAGTTATTTATACTGTGTGTGTTGTAGGTGAGTTTGGGGAGGTGTGTAGTTATTTATACTGTGTGTGTTTGTAGGTGAGTTTGGGGAAGTGTGTAGTTATTTATACTGTGTGTGTTGTAGGTGAGTTTGGGGAGTGTGTAGTTATTTATACTGTGTGTGTTGTGAGTTGTAGGTGAGTTTGGGGAAGTGTGTAGTTATTTATACTGTGTGTGTTGTAGGTGAGTTTGGGGAAGTGTGTAGTTATTTATACTGTGTGTGTTGTAGGTGAGTTTGGGGAAGTGTGTAGTTATTTATACTGTGTGTGTTGTAGGTGAGTTTGGGGAAGTGTGTAGTTATTTATACTGTGTGTGTTGTAGGTGAGTTTGGGGAAGTGTGTAGTTATTTATACTGTGTGTGTTGTAGGTGTAGGTGAGTTTGGGGAAGTGTGTAGTTATTTATACTGTGTGTGTGTTGTTGTAGGTGAGTTTGGGGAAGTGTGTAGTTATTTATACTGTGTGTGTTGTAGGTGAGTTTGGGGAAGTGTGTAGTTATTTATACTGTGTGTGTTGTAGGTGAGTTTGGGGAAGTGTGTAGTTATTTATACTGTGTGTGTTGTAGGTGAGTGTGGGGAAGTGTGTAGTTATTTATACTGTGTGTGTTGTAGGTGAGTTTGGGGAAGTGTGTAGTTATTTATACTGTGTGTGTTGTAGGTGAGTTTGGGGAAGTGTGTAGTTATTTATACTGTCTGTGTTGTAGGTGAGTTTGGGGAAGTGTGTAGTTATTTATACTGTGTGTGTTGTAGGTGATTGTGGGGAAGTGTGTAGTTATTTATACTGTGTGTGTTGTAGGTGAGTTTGGGGAGTGTGTAGTTATTTATACTGTGTGTGTGTGTTGTAGGTGAGTTTTTATACTGGGGTTGTAGTGAGTGTGTGTAGTTATTTATACTGTGTGTGTTGTAGGTGAGTTTGGGGAAGTGTGTAGTTATTTATACTGTGTGTGTTGTAGGTGAGTTTGGGGAAGTGTGTAGTTATTTATACTGTGTGTGTTGTAGGTGAGTTTGGGGAAGTGTGTAGTTATTTATACTGTGTGTGTTGTAGGTGAGTGTGGGGAAGTGTGTAGTTATTTATACTGTGTGTGTTGTAGGTGAGTTTGGGGAAGTGTGTAGTTATTTATACTGTGTGTGTTGTAGGTGAGTTTGGGGAAGTGTGTAGTTATTTATACTGTGTGTGTTGTAGGTGAGTTTGGGGAGGTGTGTAGTTATTTATACTGTGTGTGTTGTAGGTGAGTTTGGGGAAGTGTGTAGTTATTTATACTGTGTGTGTTGTAGGTGAGTTTGGGGATGTGTGTAGTTATTTATACTGTGTGTGTGTGTTGTAGGTGAGTTTGGGGAAGTGTGTAGTTATTTATACTGTGTGTGTTTGTTGTAGGTGAGTTTAGGTGGGAAGTGTGTAGTTATTTATACTGTGTGTGTTGTAGGTGAGTGTGGGGAAGTGTGTGTAGTTATTTATACTGTGTGTGTTGTAGGTGAGTTATGGGGAAGTGTGTAGTTATTTATACTGTGTGTGTTGTAGGTGAGTTTGGGGAAGTGTGTAGTTATTTATACTGTGTGTGTTGTAGGTGAGTTTGGGGAAGTGTGTAGTTATTTATACTGTGTGTGTTGTAGGTGAGTTTGGGGAAGTGTGTAGTTATTTATACTGTGTGTGTTGTAGGTGAGTTTGGGGAAGTGTGTAGTTATTTATACTGTGTGTGTTGTAGGTGAGTTTGGGGAAGTGTGTAGTTATTTATACTGTGTGTGTGTGTGTAGGTGAGTTTGGGGAAGTGTGTAGTTATTTATACTGTGTATGTTGTAGGTGAGTGGGGGAAGTGTGTAGTTATTTATACTGTGTGTGTTGTAGGTGAGTTTGGGGAAGTGTGTAGTTATTTATACTGTGTGTGTGTGTTGTAGGTGATTTATTTGGGGTAGGTGAGTTTGGGGAAGTGTGTAGTTATTTATACTGTGTGTGTTGTAGGTGAGTTTGGGGAGGTGTGTAGTTATTTATACTGTGTGTGTTGTAGGTGAGTTTGGGGAAGTGTGTAGTTATTTATACTGTGTGTGTTGTAGGTGAGTTTGGGGAAGTGTGTAGTTATTTATACTGTGTGTGTTGTAGGTGAGTTTGGGGAAGTGTGTAGTTATTTATACTGTGTGTGTTGTAGGTGAGTGTTTATTTATACTGGGGTTGTAAGTGTGTAGTTATTTATACTGTGTGTGTTGTAGGTGAGTGTGGGGAAGTGTGTAGTTATTTATACTGTGTGTGTTGTTTGTAGGTGAGTTTGGGGAAGTGTGTAGTTATTTATACTGTGTGTGTGTGTTGTAGGTGAGTTTGGGGAGGTGTGTAGTTATTTATACTGTGTGTGTGTTGTAGGTGAGTTTGGGGAAGTGTGTAGTTATTTATACTGTGTGTGTTGTAGGTGAGTGTGGGGAAGTGTGTAGTTATTTATACTGTGTGTGTTGTAGGTGAGTTTGGGGAAGTGTGTAGTTATTTATACTGTGTGTGTTGTAGGTGAGTTTGGGGAAGTGTGTAGTTATTTATACTGTGTATGTTGTAGATGAGTTTGGGGAAGTGTGTAGTTATTTATACTGTGTGTGTTGTAGGTGAGTTTGGGGAAGTGTGTAGTTATTTATACTGTGTGTGTTGTAGGTGATTGTGGGGATGTGTGTAGTTATTTATACTGTGTGTGTTGTAGGTGAGTTTGGGGAGGTGTGTAGTTATTTATGCTGTGTGTGTGTGTTGTAGGTGAGTTTGGGGAGGTGTGTAGTTATTTATACTGTGTGTGTTGTAGGTGAGTTTGGGGAAGTGTGTAGTTATTTATACTGTCTGTGTTGTAGGTGAGTTTGGGGAAGTGTGTAGTTATTTATACTGTGTGTGTTGTAGGTGATTTGGGGAGGTGTGTAGTTATTTATACTGTGTGTGTTGTAGGTGAGTGTGGGGAAGTGTGTAGTTATTTATACTGTGTGTGTTGTAGTTGAGATGGGGAAGTGTGGGAAGTGTGTAGTTATTTATACTGTGTGTGTTGTAGGTGAGTTTGGGGAAGTGTTTAGTTATTTATACTGTGTGTGTTGTAGGTGAGTTTGGGGAGGTGTGTAGTTATTTATACTGTCTGTGTTGTAGGTGAGTTTGGGGAGTGTGTAGTTATTTATACTGTGTGTGTTGTAGGTGAGTGTGGGGAAGTGTGTAGTTATTTATACTGTGTGTGTGTGTTGTTGTAGGTGAGTTTGGGGAAGTGTGTAGTTATTTATACTGTGTGTGTGTTGTAGGTGAGTTTGGGGAAGTGTGTAGTTATTTATACTGTGTGTGTTGTAGGTGAGTGTGGGGAAGTGTGTAGTTATTTATACTGTGTGTGTTGTAGGTGAGTGTGGGGAAGTGTGTAGTTATTTATACTGTGTGTGTTGTAGGTGAGTTTGGGGAAGTGTGTAGTTATTTATACTGTGTGTGTTGTAGGTGAGTTTGGGGATGTGTGTAGTTATTTATACTGTGTATGTTGTAGGTGATTGTGGGTGTTGTGTGTAGTTAGTGTGTAGTTATTTATACTTTGTGTGTGTGTTGTAGGTGAGTGTGGGGAAGTGTGTAGTTATTTATACTGTATGTGTTGTAGGTGATTCTGGGGAAGTGTGTAGTTATTTATACTGTGTGTGTTGTAGGTAAGTGTGGGGAAGTGTGTAGTTATTTATACTGTGTGTGTTGTAGGTGAGTGTGGGGAGGTGTGTAGTTATTTATACTGTGTGTGTTGTAGGTGAGTGTGGGGAAGTGTGTAGTTATTTATACTGTGTGTGTTGTAGTTGAGATTGGGGAAATGTGTAGTTATTTATACTGTGTGTGTTGTAGGTGAGTTTGGGGAGGTGTGTAGTTATTTATACTGTCTGTGTTGTAGGTGAGTTTGGGGAAGTGTGTAGTTATTTATTCTGTGTGTATGTGTGTTGTTGGTGAGTGTGGGGAAGTGAGTAGTTATTTATACTGTGTGTGTGTGTTGTAGGTGAGTTTGGGGAAGTGTGTAGTTATTTATACTGTGTGTGTGTTGTAGGTGAGTTTGGGGAGGTGTGTAGTTATTTATACTGTGTGTGTGTGTTGTAGGTGAGTTTGGGGAAGTGTGTAGTTATTTATACTGTGTGTGTGTGTTGTAGGTGAGTTTGGGGATGTGTGTAGTTATTTATACTGTGTATGTTGTAGATGAGTTTGGGGAAGTGTGTAGTTATTTATACTGTCTGTGTTGTAGGTGAGTTTGGGGATGTGTGTAGTTATTTATACTGTGTATGTTGTAGGTGATTGTGGGGAAGTGTGTAGTTATTTATACTTTGTGTGTGTGTTGTAGGTGAGTGTGGGGAGGTGTGTAGTTATTTATACTGTGTATGTTGTAGTTGAGATGGGGAAGTGTCTAGTTATTTATAATGTGTGTGTTGTAGGTGAGTTTGGGAAGTGTTTAGTTATTTATACTGTGTGTGTTGTAGGTGAGTTTGGGGAGGTGTGTAGTTATTTATACTGTGTGTGTTGTAGTTGAGATGGGGAAGTGTGTAGTTATTTATACTGTGTGTGTTGTAGGTGAGTGTGGGGAAGTGTGTAGTTATTTATACTGTGTGTGTTGTAGGTGAGTGTGGGGAAGTGTGTAGTTATTTATACTGTCTATGTTGTAGATGAGTGTGGGGAAGTGTGTAGTTATTTATACTGTGTGTGTTGTAGGTGAGTGTGGGGAGGTGTGTAGTTATTTATACTGTGTGTGTTGTAGGTGAGTGTGGGGAAGTGTGTAGTTATTTATACTGTGTGTGTTGTAGGTGATTGTGGGGAAGTGTGTAGTTATTTATACTTTGTGTGTGTGTTGTAGGTGAGTGTGGGGAGGTGTGTAGTTATTTATACTGTGTGTGTTGTAGGTGAGTGTGGGGAAGTGTGTAGTTATTTATACTGTGTGTGTTGTAGTTGAGATGGGGAAGTGTGTAGTTATTTATACTGTGTGTGTTGTAGGTGATTGTGGGGAAGTGTGTAGTTATTTATACTTTGTGTGTGTGTTGTAGGTGAGTGTGGGGAGGTGTGTAGTTATTTATACTGTGTATGTTGTAGTTGAGATTGGGGAAGTGTCTAGTTATTTATAATGTGTGTGTTGTAGGTGAGTTTGGGAAGTGTTTAGTTATTTATACTGTGTGTGTTGTAGGTGAGTTTGGGGAGGTGTGTAGTTATTTATACTGTGTATGTTGTAGTTGAGATGGGGAAGTGTGTAGTTATTTATACTGTGTGTGTTGTAGGTGAGTGTGGGGAAGTGTGTAGTTATTTATACTGTGTGTGTTGTAGGTGAGTGTGGGGAAGTGTGTAGTTATTTATACTGTCTATGTTGTAGATGAGTGTGGGGGAAGTGTGTAGTTATTTATACTGTGTGTGTTGTAGGTGAGTGTGGGGAGGTGTGTAGTTATTTATACTGTGTGTGTTGTAGGTGAGTGTGGGGAAGTGTGTAGTTATTTATACTGTGTGTGTTGTAGGTGATTGTGGGGAAGTGTGTAGTTATTTATACTTTGTGTGTGTGTTGTAGGTGAGTGTGGGGAGGTGTGTAGTTATTTATACTGTGTGTGTTGTAGGTGAGTGTGGGGAAGTGTGTAGTTATTTATACTGTGTGTGTTGTAGTTGAGATGGGGAAGTGTGTAGTTATTTATACTGTGTGTGTTGTAGGTGAGTTTGGGGAAGTGTTTAGTTATTTATACTGTGTGTGTTGTAGGTGAGTTTGGGGAAGTGTGTAGTTATTTATACTGTCTATGTTGTAGATGAGTTTGGGGAAGTGTGTAGTTATTTATACTGTCTATGTTGTAGATGAGTTTGGGGAAGTGTGTAGTTATTTATACTGTGTGTGTTGTAGGTGATTGTGGGGAAGTGTGTAGTTATTTATACTTTGTGTGTGTGTTGTAGGTGAGTGTGGGGAAGTGTGTAATTATTTATACTGTGTGTTTCGTAGGTGATTCTGGGGAAGTGTGTAGTTATTTATACTGTCTATGTTGTAGATGAGTTTGGGGAAGTGTGTAGTTATTTATACTGTGTGTGTGTTGTAGGTGATTGTGGGGAAGTGTGTAGTTATTTATACTTTGTGTGTGTGTTGTAGGTGAGTGTGGGGAAGTGTGTAGTTATTTATACTGTGTGTTTCGTAGGTGATTCTGGGGAAGTGTGTAGTTATTTATACTGTGTGTGTTGTAGGTAAGTGTGGGGAAGTGTGTAGTTATTTATAATGTGTGTGTTGTAGGTGATTGTGGGGAAGTGTGTAGTTATTTATACTGTGTGTTTTGTAGGTGATTCTGGGGAAGTGTGTAGTTATTTATACTGTGTGTGTTGTAGGTGAGTGTGGGGAGGTGTGTAGTTATTTATACTGTGTGTGTTGTAGGTGAGTGTGGGGAAGTGTGTAGTTATTTATACTGTGTGTGTTGTAGTTGAGATGGGGAAGTGTGTAGTTATTTATACTGTGTGTGTTGTAGGTGAGTTTGGGGAAGTGTTTAGTTATTTATACTGTGTGTGTTGTAGGGAAGTGTGGGGAAGTGTGTAGTTATTTATACTGTGTGTGTTGTAGGTGAGTGTGGGGAGGTGTGTAGTTATTTATACTGTGTGTGTTGTAGGTGAGTGTGGGGAAGTGTGTAGTTATTTATACTGTGTGTGTTGTAGTTGAGATGGGGAAGTGTGTAGTTATTTATACTGTGTGTGTTGTAGGTGAGTTTGGGGAGGTGTGTAGTTATTTATACTGTCTGTGTTGTAGGTGAGTTTGGGAATCATAAAACACGGGACGAGATGTTAAAAACTGTCCATTGTGCCAATAGATGGAATGCACTCGCATGAGATTTGCCGTGATGTTGACAGAGTGGCATGGGAGGTTTATTTCTTAGACTGGGGTAAGATGTCAATTTTTGGGACACATCCTCAGTAGTGTGCCTTCGAATCAGTGGGTGTTTCGGCCTTTAATCACTAAACACCCTCATCAAAGGTGGCCAGCTAAAGGGTGATCAAGCCTTAGCTTGTGTCCCATGCCCAATTAAGATGTCCCACAGGACTGTGCAAGGCAGGGGCGTCCTCTTCTCTGAGCCAGCCATACAGCTGACCGCATACCTCATATGCCCTCCTCAAGTTGGAGGGATCTGAATTGAGTTCTCAGGTGGGGGTGAGGGGTCATGAAGTTATAGCCCAGCAAGGGTCCTTCCGTTTGATCCAGATCCACTGGCTACCTCTTTCAGCTGCTTGAGAAACTGCTCTGACGGTCTGCCGCAGAGCCTGTCCATGGATTCCAAGTTCTTTCAGCAACCTGATGATGGAAGAAGCCACGAATCCTCTGCATCCCACTTCAACTGGCCAGACTTTTGCATTCCAGCCACGCTGAGTTGCGTCTGCTGCCAACTCTGTGTAACGCAGTTTCTTACGTTCGTAGGCCTCTTCAACAGAGTTTTCCCACGGGACTGTGAGCTCTATGATGTACACAGCCTTTCGTGAAGGGGACCAGAGTACCATGTCTGGCCTAAGGTTGGTAGAAGCAATCTCAGGTGGAAAAATGAGTTGCTGGCCAATATCGACAAGCATCTTCCAGTCCCGGGCCATAGCTAGGTGTCCAGTTTCTGGCTTTGTAGGAAGATACTTGGGCCTTTTCTGTCCCTCCCGGATGAATGTTGTTGTTTTGACGGGATTGCTTGTTTTTGGAGGTAATGAATTGGTTGCACTCCTCTTGGTCTCAAGTGCTGCAGCCAGGCTCTTGAGGACCTGATTGTGCCTCCAGGTGTAGCGGCCTTGTGAGAGGCTGGTCTTGCAACCTGTCATTATATGCCTGAGAGTCGCTGGAGCTGGGCAGAGGGGGCAGGTCGAGTCCTCGCCATACCATTGATGTAGATTTTTTGGTGATGGAAGCACATCATAAACAGCTCTTATGATGAAGCTGATGTTGCTTGCCTCCATTTGCCAAAGCTCACTCCAGTTGATCTTTCTCCTCTCCAGGCCTTCCCACCGCGTCCATTGCCCTTGTTTAGCAAGAGAGACAGCCTTTGCACTTCTTGCAGTCTCCTCCTGTCTTCGCACCTCCTCGACCACCAGCTTCCTGCGTTCAGATGTTGTTGCCTTATGGAACGTTGGTTTGCTTGCTGCCAGGCCAAAGCCTCCTCTTCCATGCTGGATATTCCCCACAATGTCTTGGTGTCTCAGGGCTGATGTTGCTTGCTGCACAGCATTGGATGATGTCCATTTCCGTCCAGTTTGTAGGGGAGGTGCAGCCTTGCTAATGGTCTGGTCTTTGGAGTCCTTCAATGTCATATGAAGTCTTACTTTAGAGCACTTGTACTCCTCCGTTAGACTTGTAAGAGGTAGTTCAAGGACCCCTTTGCCATAGAGGCCGATGTTACTCAGGCATCGTGGGACACCCAGCCATTTCTTCACGTATGAGGTAATGGTTCGCTCCATCTTCTCCACTGTTGTTATTGGGACCTCATAGACGGTGAGTGGCCACATTACCCGGGGAGAAGTCCAAACTGTAGGCACCAGAGCTTGAGCCTCCCAGGCAGTAGGGTCTTGTTGATGTTCTCAAGACCGTCGGCGATGTCCTGCCTTACTTGCTGCACTTGATCTTTATCCCGGAGGCTTTCGTTGTACCATCTACCCAGGCTCTTGATGGGTTGCTCAGACACCGTTGGTATCGGGTCATCTCCAATGCAGAACCTCACATCTTTAAGCTGTCCCTTGACTATGGAGATGCTTCGAGATTTGCTTGGCTTGATTTTCATCCGTGCCCACTTGATGTTATCCTGCAGTTTTGCAAGTAGCCGCCTGGTGCATGCTGCAGTGGTGGTCAGTGTAGTCATGTCATCCATGTATGCTCGGATAGGTGGGAGACGGAGCCCTTCCTTAGTTCTCTCACCACCGACCACCCATCTCGATGCCCTGATGATGACTTCCATGGCCATAGTGAAGGCCAGAGGAGAAATTGTACAGCCTGCCATTATGCCTACTTCCAAGCGCTGCCATGTTGTTGTGAAGTCAGGTGTTGTGAAACACAATTGCAGGTCTTGGAAATAGGCCTTTACCAGTGTAGTGATGGGTTCTGGTACGTGGAAAATGTTGAAGGATTCCCAGAGGAGTTCATGGGGAACTGAGCCAAAGGCATTGGCCAAGTCGAGGAAGATGACATAGAGGTCTCTCTTGTCCTTCTTAGCTGTTTGGATCTGGTGCCAAATCATACTAGTATGTTCCAGGCAACCAGAGAAACCAGGAATGCCTGCTTTCTGTACAGATGTATCAATGTACTTGTTCCTTTCCAGATAAGTGGACAGCCTCTGTGCTATTATACTGAAAAGATCTTCCCTTCGACGTTGAGAAGGGAGATTGGTCGGAATTGACTGATGTCTGTCGCATCCTTCTCTTTCGGGATTAGCACACCACCAGCCCTTCGCCATGCCTTTGGTATTATTTCCTTCTGCCACACTATCCTCATGAGCCTCCAAAGAAAGCGTAGAACATCCGGGGCGTTCTTGTAGAGCTTGTATGGTACTCCATTAGGCCCAGGAGCCGAGGCCGCTCTTGCTCTTCGGACAACGTTCTCTACTTCCCTCCATTTTGGAGGGTCAGTGTCCAGATTGAATTCTGGTGGTTGAATAGGTGGGATGTCATGTGGGATGATTATCTGCTCATGCCTTTTCATGTCCTGGTGGACCTTTTCCAGATGTTCTTCCAGTTCAGGCTTTGTAGTTTTTAGGATTCCGCACTTTTCCTTTGCGAAGAGATCTTTGACAAACTTAAAGGGGTTTTTATAGAACCGTGTTCTTGAGTGTTCCTTTTCCTACGAAGTTTCCTTAAGTTTTCTGCTCTTCGCAAGGTTGCCAGCCGACATTTAATGTCTGCTTGGAGTAGCATGAGACCTTCTCTCTCTGCATCAGAGGCCTTCTTCCACTGCTTCCTCAGCTGCCTTCTCTCTCTGACAAGTATCTCGATCTCCTGCTGTCTCCTAGATTTGGCTGGCGCGGGAGGTGTCTTGCCACTTCTCCTTTCGTTTACGCCAAAGCGCTCTTCTCCGTAGTGGTAGATAATGTCTCCCATCCTTTCAAGCTTTTTCTCTGCTTTTCCTACCTGTTGTTCCAAGATTTTTGTCAGGTCGTTGTTGATTGTTTCCCACTCTCTCTTTTCAACGGCTTTGGGCCATTTCACACTCGGTCTGTGCCCTTTGATCTTTTCCTCTTTTAGAGGTCTCTGTGGTTGGGTGAGTTCATCCACCGGCATTTCTGTGCTTGTGTTATCCTCCTCAGTTACAGGGGTGCTGATGCTCTGCGAACTTTGGTTTGCGTCCCGTCGCTGTGCTTCATTCGACTGATTTGACTGGCTGCTTCGTAAAAAGTACTGGTCAATGCGAGGTCCCTGTCTCTGCTTCTCTAACAAGCACCTTTTCCTCCCTTGATGGATCCTTAACCCCCTTGCCGATGTTACTCTCTCCCAACCACAGCTGCACACCTGAAGTGTGTGTCCTGCTGCTGTTATGGTTGTCTCATGTGCTGTGTTCCTACTCGTAGTCGTTTCCGTTCCTGGGTCCGTAACCGTGTGATCAGTCGTTGAGCCATCTTGCGCCCAGCTCTCGCAGGCTCTAGGGGTATGTTTCTTTGTTGACTTTCAGTAGCACTTAGTGGGTGTCTCCAACATACTGAAACAGCGTCGGAGACTGCCAACATGGGTAGCTAACCCATGACAGCCCCAGTGGGGTCTATTCCCTCCGGTCAGCTGTCTCTCCAAGCTGTCACACAGACTTTCCTATGTTGTCAGCTGTCCTTTCACAGCAGTCACTGGACTGGTCCAGATAATCAGAATCATAAAACACGGGACGAGATGTTAAAAACTGTCCATTGTGCCAATAGATGGAATGCACTCGCATGAGATTTGCCGTGATGTTGACAGAGTGGCATGGGAGGTTTATTTCTTAGACTGGGGTAAGATGTCAATTTTTGGGACACATCCTCAGTAGTGTGCCTTCGAATCAGTGGGTGTTTCGGCCTTTAATCACTAAACACCCTCATCAAAGGTGGCCAGCTAAAGGGTGATCAAGCCTTAGCTTGTGTCCCATGCCCAATTAAGATGTCCCACAGGACTGTGCAAGGCAGGGGCGTCCTCTTCTCTGAGCCAGCCATACAGCTGACCGCATACCTCATATGCCCTCCTCAAGTTGGAGGGATCTGAATTGAGTTCTCAGGTGGGGGTGAGGGGTCATGAAGTTATAGCCCAGCAAGGGTCCTTCCGTTTGATCCAGATCCACTGGCTACCTCTTTCAGCTGCTTGAGAAACTGCTCTGACGGTCTGCCGCAGAGCCTGTCCATGGATTCCAAGTTCTTTCAGCAACCTGATGATGGAAGAAGCCACGAATCCTCTGCATCCCACTTCAACTGGCCAGACTTTTGCATTCCAGCCACGCTGAGTTGCGTCTGCTGCCAACTCTGTGTAACGCAGTTTCTTACGTTCGTAGGCCTCTTCAACAGAGTTTTCCCACGGGACTGTGAGCTCTATGATGTACACAGCCTTTCGTGAAGGGGACCAGAGTACCATGTCTGGCCTAAGGTTGGTAGAAGCAATCTCAGGTGGAAAAATGAGTTGCTGGCCAATATCGACAAGCATCTTCCAGTCCCGGGCCATAGCTAGGTGTCCAGTTTCTGGCTTTGTAGGAAGATACTTGGGCCTTTTCTGTCCCTCCCGGATGAATGTTGTTGTTTTGACGGGATTGCTTGTTTTTGGAGGTAATGAATTGGTTGCACTCCTCTTGGTCTCAAGTGCTGCAGCCAGGCTCTTGAGGACCTGATTGTGCCTCCAGGTGTAGCGGCCTTGTGAGAGGCTGGTCTTGCAACCTGTCATTATATGCCTGAGAGTCGCTGGAGCTGGGCAGAGGGGGCAGGTCGAGTCCTCGCCATACCATTGATGTAGATTTTTTGGTGATGGAAGCACATCATAAACAGCTCTTATGATGAAGCTGATGTTGCTTGCCTCCATTTGCCAAAGCTCACTCCAGTTGATCTTTCTCCTCTCCAGGCCTTCCCACCGCGTCCATTGCCCTTGTTTAGCAAGAGAGACAGCCTTTGCACTTCTTGCAGTCTCCTCCTGTCTTCGCACCTCCTCGACCACCAGCTTCCTGCGTTCAGATGTTGTTGCCTTATGGAACGTTGGTTTGCTTGCTGCCAGGCCAAAGCCTCCTCTTCCATGCTGGATATTCCCCACAATGTCTTGGTGTCTCAGGGCTGATGTTGCTTGCTGCACAGCATTGGATGATGTCCATTTCCGTCCAGTTTGTAGGGGAGGTGCAGCCTTGCTAATGGTCTGGTCTTTGGAGTCCTTCAATGTCATATGAAGTCTTACTTTAGAGCACTTGTACTCCTCCGTTAGACTTGTAAGAGGTAGTTCAAGGACCCCTTTGCCATAGAGGCCGATGTTACTCAGGCATCGTGGGACACCCAGCCATTTCTTCACGTATGAGGTAATGGTTCGCTCCATCTTCTCCACTGTTGTTATTGGGACCTCATAGACGGTGAGTGGCCACATTACCCGGGGAGAAGTCCAAACTGTAGGCACCAGAGCTTGAGCCTCCCAGGCAGTAGGGTCTTGTTGATGTTCTCAAGACCGTCGGCGATGTCCTGCCTTACTTGCTGCACTTGATCTTTATCCCGGAGGCTTTCGTTGTACCATCTACCCAGGCTCTTGATGGGTTGCTCAGACACCGTTGGTATCGGGTCATCTCCAATGCAGAACCTCACATCTTTAAGCTGTCCCTTGACTATGGAGATGCTTCGAGATTTGCTTGGCTTGATTTTCATCCGTGCCCACTTGATGTTATCCTGCAGTTTTGCAAGTAGCCGCCTGGTGCATGCTGCAGTGGTGGTCAGTGTAGTCATGTCATCCATGTATGCTCGGATAGGTGGGAGACGGAGCCCTTCCTTAGTTCTCTCACCACCGACCACCCATCTCGATGCCCTGATGATGACTTCCATGGCCATAGTGAAGGCCAGAGGAGAAATTGTACAGCCTGCCATTATGCCTACTTCCAAGCGCTGCCATGTTGTTGTGAAGTCAGGTGTTGTGAAACACAATTGCAGGTCTTGGAAATAGGCCTTTACCAGTGTAGTGATGGGTTCTGGTACGTGGAAAATGTTGAAGGATTCCCAGAGGAGTTCATGGGGAACTGAGCCAAAGGCATTGGCCAAGTCGAGGAAGATGACATAGAGGTCTCTCTTGTCCTTCTTAGCTGTTTGGATCTGGTGCCAAATCATACTAGTATGTTCCAGGCAACCAGAGAAACCAGGAATGCCTGCTTTCTGTACAGATGTATCAATGTACTTGTTCCTTTCCAGATAAGTGGACAGCCTCTGTGCTATTATACTGAAAAAGATCTTCCCTTCGACGTTGAGAAGGAGATTGGTCGGAATTGACTGATGTCTGTCGCATCCTTCTCTTTCGGGATTAGCACACCACCAGCCCTTCGCCATGCCTTTGGTATTATTTCCTTCTGCCACACTATCCTCATGAGCCTCCAAAGAAAGCGTAGAACATCCGGGCGTTCTTGTAGAGCTTGTATGGTACTCCATTAGGCCCAGGAGCCGAGGCCGCTCTTGCTCTTCGGACAACGTTCTCTACTTCCCTCCATTTTGGAGGGTCAGTGTCCAGATTGAATTCTGGTGGTTGAATAGGTGGGATGTCATGTGGGATGATTATCTGCTCATGCCTTTTCATGTCCTGGTGGACCTTTTCCAGATGTTCTTCCAGTTCAGGCTTTGTAGTTTTTAGGATTCCGCACTTTTCCTTTGCGAAGAGATCTTTGACAAACTTAAAGGGGTTTTTATAGAACCGTGTTCTTGAGTGTTCCTTTTTCCTACGAAGTTTCCTTAAGTTTTCTGCTCTTCGCAAGGTTGCCAGCCGACATTTAATGTCTGCTTGGAGTAGCATGAGACCTTCTCTCTCTGCATCAGAGGCCTTCTTCCACTGCTTCCTCAGCTGCCTTCTCTCTCTGACAAGTATCTCGATCTCCTGCTGTCTCCTAGATTTGGCTGGCGCGGGAGGTGTCTTGCCACTTCTCCTTTCGTTTACGCCAAAGCGCTCTTCTCCGTAGTGGTAGATAATGTCTCCCATCCTTTCAAGCTTTTTCTCTGCTTTTCCTACCTGTTGTTCCAAGATTTTTGTCAGGTCGTTGTTGATTGTTTCCCACTCTCTCTTTTCAACGGCTTTGGGCCACTTCACACTCGGTCTGTGCCCTTTGATCTTTTCCTCTTTTAGAGGTCTCTGTGGTTGGGTGAGTTCATCCACCGGCATTTCTGTGCTTGTGTTATCCTCCTCAGTTACAGGGGTGCTGATGCTCTGCGAACTTTGGTTTGCGTCCCGTCGCTGTGCTTCATTCGACTGATTTGACTGGCTGCTTCGTAAAAAGTACTGGTCAATGCGAGGTCCCTGTCTCTGCTTCTCTAACAAGCACCTTTTCCTCCCTTGATGGATCCTTAACCCCCTTGCCGATGTTACTCTCTCCCAACCACAGCTGCACACCTGAAGTGTGTGTCCTGCTGCTGTTATGGTTGTCTCATGTGCTGTGTTCCTACTCGTAGTCGTTTCCGTTCCTGGGTCCGTAACCGTGTGATCAGTCGTTGAGCCATCTTGCGCCCCAGCTCTCGCAGGCTCTAGGGGTATGTTTCTTTGTTGACTTTCAGTAGCACTTAGTGGGTGTCTCCAACATACTGAAACAGCGTCGGAGACTGCCAACATGGGTAGCTAACCCATGACAGCCCCAGTGGGGTCTATTCCCTCCGGTCAGCTGTCTCTCCAAGCTGTCACACAGACTTTCCTATGTTGTCAGCTGTCCTTTCACAGCAGTCACTGGACTGGTCCAGATAATCAGAATCATAAAACACGGGACGAGATGTTAAAAACTGTCCATTGTGCCAATAGATGGAATGCACTCGCATGAGATTTGCCGTGATGTTGACAGAGTGGCATGGGAGGTTTATTTCTTAGACTGGGGTAAGATGTCAATTTTTGGGACACATCCTCAGTAGTGTGCCTTCGAATCAGTGGGTGTTTCGGCCTTTAATCACTAAACACCCTCATCAAAGGTGGCCAGCTAAAGGGTGATCAAGCCTTAGCTTGTGTCCCATGCCCAATTAAGATGTCCCACAGGACTGTGCAAGGCAGGGGCGTCCTCTTCTCTGAGCCAGCCATACAGCTGACCGCATACCTCATATGCCCTCCTCAAGTTGGAGGGATCTGAATTGAGTCCTCAGGTGGGGGTGAGGGGTCATGAAGTTATAGCCCAGCAAGGGTCCTTCCGTTTGATCCAGATCCACTGGCTACCTCTTTCAGCTGCTTGAGAAACTGCTCTGACGGTCTGCCGCAGAGCCTGTCCATGGATTCCAAGTTCTTTCAGCAACCTGATGATGGAAGAAGCCACGAATCCTCTGCATCCCACTTCAACTGGCCAGACTTTTGCATTCCAGCCACGCTGAGTTGCGTCTGCTGCCAACTCTGTGTAACGCAGTTTCTTACGTTCGTAGGCCTCTTCAACAGAGTTTTCCCACGGGACTGTGAGCTCTATGATGTACACAGCCTTTCGTGAAGGGGACCAGAGTACCATGTCTGGCCTAAGGTTGGTAGAAGCAATCTCAGGTGGAAAAATGAGTTGCTGGCCAATATCGACAAGCATCTTCCAGTCCCGGGCCATAGCTAGGTGTCCAGTTTCTGGCTTTGTAGGAAGATACTTGGGCCTTTTCTGTCCCTCCCGGATGAATGTTGTTGTTTTGACGGGATTGCTTGTTTTTTGGAGGTAATGAATTGGTTGCACTCCTCTTGGTCTCAAGTGCTGCAGCCAGGCTCTTGAGGACCTGATTGTGCCTCCAGGTGTAGCGGCCTTGTGAGAGGCTGGTCTTGCAACCTGTCATTATATGCCTGAGAGTCGCTGGAGCTGGGCAGAGGGGGCAGGTCGAGTCCTCGCCATACCATTGATGTAGATTTTTTGGTGATGGAAGCACATCATAAACAGCTCTTATGATGAAGCTGATGTTGCTTGCCTCCATTTGCCAAAGCTCACTCCAGTTGATCTTTCTCCTCTCCAGGCCTTCCCACCGCGTCCATTGCCCTTGTTTAGCAAGAGAGACAGCCTTTGCACTTCTTGCAGTCTCCTCCTGTCTTCGCACCTCCTCGACCACCAGCTTCCTGCGTTCAGATGTTGTTGCCTTATGGAACGTTGGTTTGCTTGCTGCCAGGCCAAAGCCTCCTCTTCCATGCTGGATATTCCCCACAATGTCTTGGTGTCTCAGGGCTGATGTTGCTTGCTGCACAGCATTGGATGATGTCCATTTCCGTCCAGTTTGTAGGGGAGGTGCAGCCTTGCTAATGGTCTGGTCTTTGGAGTCCTTCAATGTCATATGAAGTCTTAGTCTTATACTGTGTGTGTTGTAGGTGAGTGTGGGGAAGTGTGTAGTTATTTATACTGTGTGTGTTGTAGGTGAGTGTGGGGAAGTCTGTAGTTATTTATACTGTGTATGTTGTAGATGAGTTTGGGGAAGTGTGTAGTTATTTATACTGTCTGTGTTGTAGGTGAGTTTGGGGAAGTGTGTAGTTATTTATACTGTGTGTGTTGTAGGTGAGTTCTGGGATGTGTGTAGTTATTTATACTGTGTGTGTTGTAGGTGAGTTTGGGGAGGTGTGTAGTTATTTATGATGTGTGTGTGTGCTGTAGGTGAGTTTGGGGAGGTGTGTAGTTATTTATACTGTGTATGTTGTAGTTGAGATGGGGAAGTGTGTAGTTATTTATACTGTGTGTGTTGTAGGTGAGTTTGGGGAGGTGTGTAGTTATTTATACTGTGTGTGTGTTGTAGGTGAGTTTGGGGAAGTGTGTAGTTATTTATACTGTGTGTGTTGTATGTGAGTTTGGGGAGGTGTGTAGTTATTTATACTGTGTGTGTTGTAGGTGAGTTTGGGGAAGTGTGTAGTTATTTATACTGTGTGTGTTGTAGCTGAGTTTGGGGAAGTGTGTAGTTATTTATACTGTGTGTGTTGTAGGTGAGTTTGGGGAGGTGTGTAGTTATTTATACTGTCTGTGTTGTAGGTGAGTTTGGGGAAGTGTGTAGTTATTTATACTGTGTGTGTTGTAGGTGATTGTGGGGAAGTGTGTAGTTATTTATACTGTGTGTGTGTGTTGTAGGTGAGTTTGGGGAAGTGTGTAGTTATTTATACTGTGTGTGTGTGTTGTAGGTGAGTTTGGGGAGGTGTGTAGTTATTTATACTGTGTGTGTGTTGTAGGTGAGTTTGGGGAAGTGTGTATTTATACTGTGTGTGTTGTAGGTGAGTGTGGGGAAGTGTGTAGTTATTTATACTGTGTGTGTTGTAGGTGAGTGTGGGGAAGTGTGTAGTTATTTATACTGTGTGTGTTGTAGGTGAGTTTGGGGAAGTGTGTAGTTATTTATACTGTGTATGTTGTAGATGAGTTTGGGGAAGTGTGTAGTTATTTATACTGTCTGTGTTGTAGGTGAGTTTGGGGGTGTGTGTAGTTATTTATACTGTGTATGTTGTAGGTGATTGTGGGGATGTGTGTAGTTATTTATACTGTGTGTGTTGTAGGTGAGTTTGGGGAGGTGTGTAGTTATTTATGCTGTGTGTGTGTGTTGTAGGTGAGTTTGGGGAGGTGTGTAGTTATTTATACTGTGTGTGTTGTAGGTGAGTTTGGGGAAGTGTGTAGTTATTTATACTGTCTATGTTGTAGATGAGTTTGGGGAAGTGTGTAGTTATTTATACTGTGTGTGTTGTAGGTGATTGTGGGGAGGTGTGTAGTTATTTATACTGTGTGTGTTGTAGGTGAGTGTGGGGAAGTGTGTAGTTATTTATACTGTGTGTGTTGTAGTTGAGATGGGGAAGTGTGTAGTTATTTATACTGTGTGTGTTGTAGGTGAGTTTGGGGAAGTGTTTAGTTATTTATACTGTGTGTGTTGTAGGTGAGTTTGGGGAGGTGTGTAGTTATTTATACTGTCTGTGTTGTAGGTGAGTTTGGGGAGGTGTGTAGTTATTTATACTGTGTGTGTTGTAGGTGAGTGTGGGGAAGTGTGTAGTTATTTATACTGTGTGTGTGTGTTGTAGGTGAGTTTGGGGAGGTGTGTAGTTATTTATACTGTGTGTGTGTTGTAGGTGAGTTTGGGGAAGTGTGTAGTTATTTATACTGTGTGTGTTGTAGGTGAGTGTAGGGAAGTGTGTAGTTATTTATACTGTGTGTGTTGTAGGTGAGTGTGGGGAAGTGTGTAGTTATTTATACTGTGTGTGTTGTAGGTGAGTTTGGGGAAGTGTGTAGTTATTTATACTGTGTATGTTGTAGATGAGTTTGGGGAAGTGTGGGGAGGTGTGTAGTTATTTATACTGTCTGTGTTGTAGGTGAGTTTGGGGATGTGTGTAGTTATTTATACTGTGTGTGTTGTAGGTGAGTGTGGGGAAGTGTGTAGTTATTTATACTTTGTGTGTGTGTTGTAGGTGAGTGTGGGGAAGTGTGTAGTTATTTATACTGTATGTGTTGTAGGTGATTCTGGGGAAGTGTGTAGTTATTTATACTGTGTGTGTTGTAGGTGAGTTTGGGGAAGTGTTTAGTTATTTATACTGTGTGTGTTGTAGGTGAGTTTGGGGAGGTGTGTAGTTATTTATACTGTCTGTGTTGTAGGTGAGTTTGGGGAGGTGTGTAGTTATTTATACTGTGTGTGTTGTAGGTGAGTGTGGGGAAGTGTGTAGTTATTTATACTGTGTGTGTGTGTTGTAGGTGAGTTTGGGGAGGTGTGTAGTTATTTATACTGTGTGTGTGTTGTAGGTGAGTTTGGGGAAGTGTGTAGTTATTTATACTGTGTGTGTTGTAGGTGAGTGTAGGGAAGTGTGTAGTTATTTATACTGTGTGTGTTGTAGGTGAGTGTGGGGAAGTGTGTAGTTATTTATACTGTGTGTGTTGTAGGTGAGTTTGGGGAAGTGTGTAGTTATTTATACTGTGTATGTTGTAGATGAGTTTGGGGAAGTGTGTAGTTATTTATACTGTCTGTGTTGTAGGTGAGTTTGGGGATGTGTGTAGTTATTTATACTGTGTGTGTTGTAGGTGATTGTGGGGAAGTGTGTAGTTATTTATACTGTTGTGTGTGTTTGTAGGTGAGTGTGGGGAAGTGTGTAGTTATTTATACTGTATGTGTTGTAAGGTGAGTTATTTATACTGGGGTTGTAAGTGTGGGGAAGTGTGTAGTTATTTATACTGTGTGTGTTGTAGGTAAGTGTGGGGAAGTGTGTAGTTATTTATACTGTGTGTGTTGTAGGTGAGTGTGGGGAGGTGTGTGGGGAAGTGTGCTTAGTTATTTATACTGTGTGTGTTGTAGGTGAGTGTGGGGAAGTGTGTAGTTATTTATACTGTGTGTGTTGTAGGTGAGATGGGGAAGTGTGTAGTTATTTATACTGTGTGTGTTGTAGGTGAGTTTGGGGAAGTGTGTAGTTATTTATACTGTCTGTGTTGTAGGTGAGTTTGGGGAAGTGTGTAGTTATTTATACTGTGTGTATGTGTGTTGTTGGTGAGTGTGGGGAAGTGTGTAGTTATTTATACTTTGTATACTGTGTGTGTGTGTTGTAGGTGAGGTGAGTTTGGGGAAGTGTGTGAGTTTGGGGAGTTATTTATACTGTGTGTGTGTTGTAGGTGAGTTTGGGGAGGTGTGTAGTTATTTATACTGTGTGTGTGTGTTGTAGGTGAGTTTGGGGAAGTGTGTGTAGTTATTTATACTGTGTGTGTGTGTTGTAGGTGAGTTTGGGGATGTGTGTAGTTATTTATACTGTGTATGTTGTAGATGAGTTTGGGGAAGTGTGTAGTTATTTATACTGTGTGTGTGTTGTAGGTGAGTTTGTAGTAGGAAGTGTGTAGTTATTTATACTGTGTGTGTTGTAGGTGATTTGGGGAAGTGTGTAGTTATTTATACTGTTGTGTTGTAGTGTGTTGTAGGTGAGTGTGGGGAGGTGTGTAGTTATTTATACTGTGTGTGTTGTAGGTGAGTTGAGATGGGGAAGTGTCTAGTTATTTATACTGTGTGTGTTGTAGGTGAGTTTGGGAAGTGTTTAGTTATTTATACTGTGTGTGTTGTAGGTGAGTTTGGGGAGGTGTGTAGTTATTTATACTGTGTATGTTGTAGGTGAGATGGGGAAGTGTGTAGTTATTTATACTGTGTGTGTTGTAGGTGAGTGTGGGGAAGTGTGTAGTTATTTATACTGTGTGTGTTGTAGGTGAGTGTGGGGAAGTGTGTAGTTATTTATACTGTCTATGTTGTAGATGAGTGTGGGGAAGTGTGTAGTTATTTATACTGTGTGTGTTGTAGGTGAGTTTGGGGAGGTGTGTAGTTATTTATACTGTGTGTGTTGTAGGTGAGTGTGGGGAAGTGTGTAGTTATTTATACTGTGTGTGTTGTAGGTGATTTGGGGAAGTGTGTAGTTATTTATACTTTGTGTGTGTGTTGTAGGTGAGTGTGGGGAGGTGTGTAGTTATTTATACTGTGTGTGTGAGTGTAGGTGAGTGTGGGGAAGTGTGTAGTTATTTATACTGTGTGTGTTGTAGGGAGATGGGGAAGTGTGTAGTTATTTATACTGTGTGTGTTGTAGGTGAGTTTGGGGAAGTGTGTAGTTATTTATACTGTGTGTGTGTGTAGGTGAGTTTGGGGAGGTGTGTAGTTATTTATACTGTGTATGTTGTAGTTGAGTTTGGGGAAGTGTCTAGTTATTTATAATGTGTGTGTTGTAGGTGAGTTTGGGAAGTGTGTAGTTATTTATACTGTGTGTGTTGTAGGTGAGTTTGTGTAGTGAGTTATTTATACTGTGTGTGTTGTAGTTGAGATGTAGGGGAAGTGTGTAGTTATTTATACTGTGTGTGTTGTAGGTGAGTGTGGGGAAGTGTGTAGTTATTTATACTGTGTGTGTGGTGTAGGTGAGTTTGGGGAAGTGTGTAGTTATTTATACTGTGTATGTTGTAGATGAGTGTGGGGAAGTGTGTAGTTATTTATACTGTGTGTGTTGTAGGTGAGTGTGGGGAAGTGTGTAGTTATTTATACTGTGTGTGTGTGTAGGTGAGTTTGGGGAAGTGTGTAGTTATTTATACTGTGTGTGTTGTAGGTGAGTTGTGGGGAAGTGTGTAGTTATTTATACTTTGTGTGTGTGTGTTAGTTAGGTGAGTGTGGGGAGGTGTGTAGTTATTTATACTGTGTGTGTTGTAGGTGAGTTTGGGGAAGTGTGTAGTTATTTATACTTTATGTGTGTTGTAGGTGAGTTTGGGGAGGTGTGTAGTTATTTATACTGTGTGTGTTGTAGGTGAGTTTGGGGAAGTGTGTAGTTATTTATACTGTGTGTGTTGTAGGTGAGTTTGGGGAAGTGTGTAGTTATTTATACTGTGTGTGTTGTAGATGAGTTTTATTTATACTGGGGAAGTGTGTAGTTATTTATACTGTCTGTGTTGTAGGTGAGTTTGGGGAAGTGTGTAGTTATTTATACTGTGTGTGTTGTAGGTGATTGTGGGGAAGTGTGTAGTTATTTATACTGTGTGTGTGTGTGTTGTAGGTGAGTGTGGGGAAGTGTGTAGTTATTTATACTGTGTGTGTTGTAGGTGATTCTGGGGAAGTGTGTAGTTATTTATACTGTGTGTGTTGTAGATGAGTTTGGGGAAGTGTGTAGTTATTTATACTGTGTGTGTGTTGTAGGTGATTTGGGGAAGTGTGTAGTTATTTATACTGTGTGTGTTGTAGGTGAGTGTGGGGAAGTGTGTAGTTATTTATACTGTGTGTGTTGTAGGTGAGTTTGGGGAAGTGTGTAGTTATTTATACTGTGTGTGTTGTAGGTGAGTGTGGGAAGTGTGTAGTTATTTATAATGTGTGTGTTTTGGGGAGGTGTGTAGTAGGTGATTGTGGGGAAGTGTGTAGTTATTTATACTGTGTGTTTTGTAGGTGAGTTTGGGGAAGTGTGTAGTTATTTATACTGTGTGTGTTGTAGGTGAGTGTGGGGAGTGTGTAGTTATTTATACTGTGTGTGTTGTAGGTGAGTGTGGGGAAGTGTGTAGTTATTTATACTGTGTGTGTTGTAGGAGATGGGGAAGTGTGTAGTTATTTATACTGTGTGTGTTGTAGGTGAGTTTGGGGAAGTGTTTAGTTATTTATACTGTGTGTGTTGTAGGTGAGTTGGGGAAGTGTGTAGTTATTTATACTGGTGTGTTGTAGTTGAGATGGGAAGTGTGTAGTTATTTATACTGTGTAGTTATTTATACTGTGTGTGTTGTAGGTGAGTGTGGGGAGGTGTGTAGTTATTTATACTGTGTGTGTTGTAGGTGAGTGTGGGGAAGTGTGTAGTTATTTATACTGTGTGTGTTGTAGGTGAGTTTGGGGAAGTGTGTAGTTATTTATACTGTGTGTGTTGTAGGTGAGTTTGGGGAAGTGTGTAGTTATTTATACTGTGTGTGTTGTAGGTGAGTTTGGGGAAGTGTGTAGTTATTTATACTGTTAGGTGAGTTTGGGGAAGTGTGTAGTTATTTATACTGTGTGTGTTGTAGGTGAGTTTGTGAGTTATTTATACTGGGGAGTGTGTAGTTATTATTTATACTGTGTGTGTTGTTTGTAGGTGTGTGTTAGGTGAGTTTGGGGAAGTGTGTAGTTATTTATACTGTGTATGTTGTAGGGAGTTTGGGGAGTGTGTAGTTATTTATACTGTGTGTGTTTGTAGGTGAGTTTGGGGAAGTGTAGTTATTTATACTGTGTGTGTGTTGTAGGTGAGTGTGGGGAAGTGTGTAGTTATTTATACTGTGTGTGTTGTAGGTGAGTGTGGGGAAGTGTGTAGTTATTTATACTGTGTGTGTTGTAGGTGAGTTTGGGGAAGTGTGTAGTTATTTATACTGTGTGTGTTGTAGGTGAGTTTGGGGAAGTGTGTAGTTATTTATACTGTGTGTGTTGTAGGTGAGTTTGGGGAGTGTGTAGTTATTTATACTGTGTGTGTTGTAGGTGATGTGTTATTTATTCTGGGTGTGTTGTTGGTGTAGTTATTTATACTGTGTGTGTTGTAGGTGAGTTTGGGGAGGTGTGTAGTTATTTATACTGTGTGTGTTGTAGGTGAGTTTGGGGAGGTGTGTAGTTATTTATACTGTGTGTGTTGTAGGTGAGTTTGGGGAAGTGTGTAGTTATTTATACTGTCTGTGTTGTAGTGAGTTTGGGGAAGTGTGTAGTTATTTATACTGTGTGTGTTGTAGGTGATTGTGGGGAAGTGTGTAGTTATTTATACTGTGTGTGTGTGTTGTAGGTGAGTTTGGGGATGTGTGTAGTTATTTATACTGTGTTGTAGGTGAGTGTGGGGAAGTGTGTAGTTATTTATACTGTGTGTGTTGTAGGTGAGTTTGGGGAAGTGTGTAGTTATTTATACTGTGTGTGTTGTAGGTGAGTTGGGGAAGTGTGTAGTTATTTATACTGTGTGTGTTGTAGGTGAGTTTGGGAAGTGTGTAGTTATTTATACTGTGTGTGTTGTAGGTGAGTTTGGGGAAGTGTGTAGTTATTTATACTGTGTGTGTTGTAGGTGAGTTTGGGGAAGTGTGTAGTTATTTATACTGTGTGTGTTGTTGTAGGTGAGTTTGGGGAGTGTGTAGTTATTTATACTGTGTGTGTGTGTTGTGGGGAGTGTGAGTTATTTATACTGTGTGTGTGTTGTAGGTGAGTGTGGGGAAGTGTTATTTATACTGTGTGTGTTGTAGGTGAGTGTGGGGAAGTGTGTAGTTATTTATACTGTGTGTGTTGTAGGTGAGTGTGGGGAAGTGTGTAGTTATTTATACTGTGTGTGTTGTAGGTGAGTTTGGGGAAGTGTGTAGTTATTTATACTGTGTATGTTGTAGATGAGTTTGGGGAAGTGTGTAGTTATTTATACTGTCTGTGTTGTAGGTGAGTTTGGGGATGTGTGTAGTTATTTATACTGTGTGTTGTAGGTGATTGTGGGGAAGTGTGTAGTTATTTATACTGTGTGTGTTGTAGGTGAGTGTGGGGAGGTGTGTAGTTATTTATACTGTGTGTGTTGTAGGTGAGTTCTGTGGGAAGTGTGTAGTTATTTATACTGTGTGTGTTGTAGGTGAGTGTGGGGAAGTGTGTAGTTATTTATACTGTGTGTGTTGTAGGTGAGTGTGGGGAGGTGTGTAGTTATTTATACTGTGTGTGTTGTAGGTGAGTGTGGGGAGGTGTGTAGTTATTTATACTGTGTGTGTTGTAGGTGAGTTTGGGGAAGTGTGTAGTTATTTATACTGTGTGTGTTGTAGGAGATGGGGAAGTGTGTAGTTATTTATACTGTTGTAGGTGAGTTTGGGGAGGTGTGTAGTTATTTATACTGTCTGTGTTGTAGGTGAGTTTGGGGAAGTGTGTAGTTATTTATTCTGTGTGTATGTGTGTTGTTGGTGAGTGTGGGGAAGTGAGTAGTTATTTATACTGTGTGTGTGTGTGTTGTAGGTGAGTTTGGGGAAGTGTGTAGTTATTTATACTGTGTGTGTGTTGTAGGTGAGTTTGGGGAGGTGTGTAGTTATTTATACTGTGTGTGTGTGTTGTAGGTGAGTTTGGGGAAGTGTGTAGTTATTTATACTGTGTGTGTGTGTTGTAGGTGAGTTTGGGGATGTGTGTAGTTATTTATACTGTGTGTGTTGTAGGTGAGTTTGGGGAAGTGTGTAGTTATTTATACTGTGTGTGTTGTAGGTGAGTTTGGGGAAGTGTGTAGTTATTTATACTGTGTGTGTTGTAGGTGAGTGTGGGGAAGTGTGTAGTTATTTATACTGTGTGTGTGTGTTGTAGGTGAGTTTGGGTATGTGTGTAGTTATTTATACTGTGTGTGTTGTAGGTGAGATGGGGAAGTGTGTAGTTATTTATACTGTGTGTGTTGTAGGTGAGTTTGGGAAGTGTGTAGTTATTTATACTGTGTGTGTTGTTTGTAGGTGAGTTTGGGGAGGTGTGTAGTTATTTATACTGTGTGTGTTGTAGGTGAGTGTGGGGAAGTGTGTAGTTATTTATACTGTGTGTGTTGTAGGTGATTTGGGGAAGTGTGTAGTTATTTATACTGTGTGTGTTGTGGTGAGTGTGGGGAGGTGTGTAGTGTAGTTATTTATACTGTGTGTGTTGTAGGTGAGTTGTATGGGGAAGTGTGTAGTTATTTATACTGTGTGTGTTGTAGGTGAGTTTGGGGAGGTGTGTAGTTATTTATACTGTGTGTGGGGAAGTGTGTAGTTATTTATACTTTGTAGGTGAGTGTGGGGAAGTGTGTAGTTATTTATACTGTGTGTGTTGTAGTTGAGTGTGGGGAAGTGTGTAGTTATTTATACTGTGTGTGTTGTAGGTGAGTGTGGGGAGGTGTGTAGTTATTTATACTGTGTGTGTTGTAGGTGAGTGTGGGTGTGTAGTTATTTATATTTATACTGTGTGTTGTTGATAGGTGAGTTATTTATACTGTGGGGAAGTGTGTAGTTATTTATACTGTGTGTGTTGTTGTAGGTGAGTGTGGGGAGTGTGTAGTTATTTATACTGTGTGGTTGTAGGTGAGTGTGGGAAGTGTGTTTATTTATACTGTGTGTGTTGTAGGTTGAGTGTGGGGGAAGTGTGTAGTTATTTATACTGTGTGTGTTGTAGGTGAGTTTGGGGAAGTGTGTAGTTATTTATACTGTGTGTGTTGTAGGTGAGTTTGGGGAAGTGTGTTAGTTATTTATACTGTGTGTGTTGTAGGTGAGTTTGGGGAGGTGTGTAGTTATTTATACTGTGTGTGTTGTAGGTGAGTTTGGGGAAGTGTGTAGTTATTTATACTGTGTGTGTTGTTGTAGGTGAGTGTGTGGGGAAGTGTGTAGTTATTTATACTGTGTGTGTTGTAGGTGAGTTATTTATACTGTGTAAGTGTGTTATTTATACTGTGTGTGTTGTAGGTGAGTTTGGGGAAGTGTGTAGTTATTTATACTGTGTGTGTTGTAGGTGAGTTTGGGGAAGTGTGTAGTTATTTATACTGTGTGTGTTGTAGGTGAGTTTGGGGAAGTGTGTAGTTATTTATACTGTGTGTGTTGTAGTTGTGTGAGTGTGGGGAAGTGTGTAGTTATTTATACTGTGTGTGTTGTGTTGTAGGTGAGTTTGGGGAAGTGTGTAGTTATTTATACTGTGTGTGTGGTGAGTGTGGGGAGGTGTAGGTGAGTGTTGTAGGGAGTTTGGGGAAGTGTGTAGTTATTTATACTGTGTGTGTTGTAGGGGGAGTGTAGTTATTTATACTGGTAGAAGTGTGGTGATTATTTATACTGAGTGTGTGTGTTATTTATACTGTGTGTGTTGTTGTAGTGTGAGTTATTTATACTGGTGGAGGTGAGTGTGTGTTATTTATACTGTGTGTTGTAGGGAAGTGTGAGTTGTGGTAGGTGATTGTGGGGAAGTGTGTAGTTATTTATACTGTGTGTGTTGTAGGTGAGTGTGGGGAAGTGTGTAGTTATTTATACTGTGTGTGTTGTAGTTGAGATGGGGAAGTGTGTAGTTATTTATACTGTGTGTGTTGTAGGTGAGTTTGGGAAGTGTTTAGTTATTTATACTGTGTGTGTTGTAGGTGAGTTTGGGGAAGTGTGTAGTTATTTATACTGTCTGTGTTTGTAGGTGAGTTTGGGGGAGTGTGTTTAGTTATTTATACTGTGTGTGTTGTAGGTGATTGTGGGGAAGTGTGTAGTTATTTATACTGTGTGTGTTGTTGTTGGTGAGTGTGGGGGAGTGTGTAGTTATTTATACTGGAAGTGGGGAAGTGTGTAGTTATTTATACTGTGTGTGTTGTAGGTGAGTTGAGATGGGGAAGTGTGTAGTTATTTATACTGTGTGTGTTGTAGGTGAGTGTGGGGAAGTGTGTAGTTATTTATACTGTGTGTTGTAGGTGAGTGTGGGGAAGGTGATTTATACTGTGTGTGTGTGTAGTTATTTATACTTTATACTGTGTGTGT